>NW_023648265.1:0-6894 GCF_015228065.2 Penaeus monodon | reverse complement strand
AATTTTTTAATTTTTTTTTTTAAAAAAAAAAAAAAAAATTTTAATTAAGAAAAAAAAAAAAAAAACCCAAAAAAAATAAAAATAAAAAAATTTAATATGATATAAAAAAAAAAAAAAAAAAAAAAAAAAATTTTTTTTTTTAAAAAAATAATAAAATTTTAAAAAAAAAGTAAGGGTAAAAAAATAATAAAAAAAAATAAAAATATAATATAAAAATAAAATAATAAAATAATAATAATATAATAAATAAAATAATTAATTTTTAAAAAAAAAATGTTAATGATAATAATAATAAAATTAAAATTAAAATTTTTAAAAATTTTTTATAATTTTATAAAATATAATAATAATATAATAATAAAAATAAATAATAAAAAATTTTAATATAATAATAATTAAAAATTTAATAATAATAATAATATAATAAAAAATAATAAAAATAATAATAATAATAATATTTAAAACTATTTAAAATATAATAAAAATATAAAATAAATAAATATTTAAATAATAATAATAAATAATAATATAATAAAAATAATAATAATAATAATATAAAAAATAATAAATGGATATTAGAATATGATAACAAAAAAATGAACATATGAAAGAAAAAAATTAAAAGAGAAACCTCAAAAGAAAAAGAGTATTCTAAAATCGGAGCAAAACGGGTGAACAGTTTTAAAAAGCCATCAACACCGGGGTTTAACCTGGCTACGTATTGGGCAGGTTAAAGACTGGAAAAAGCTGAAAACAAAAAATAGACGAAAAACAAAAAACTGATGACACTACCTTCTTTGCACCCAAGAGCGTGCACGCAAGATTATCCCAAAAGAGAAGGAAGGGAGGTGGGGGATTAAAAATGCAAAGAAGCCATCAGAACCGAATGCCCCCCGGGGCCCAATAATAAAGGGAAAATTACCAACCCAATCCAAAGATTGGCCTGGACCAAAAATAAAAAAGAAAAAAAGATAGCAAATCATAAAAGAGAGAATGACAGGGGAGAAAAGAATAAAGGGATAAAAAACCCTCGAGGGCAATACCATCCCCAAAGTACAAGAAATCCAGGAAAAGGGGAAACAGCTGGAATGGTTAAAAAGAGGAGAATAAAAAAGAAACAGAGGGACTAAAAACATCGCCCAAGATAAAGTTCAAAAACCAGAAATAAGAGCAAGAATAGAAGGTAAGGGGAAATCAAAGTGCAGAAGGGGGCCCCCCCAAAAGGGAGACCAAAAATCCATCACCATTGAATCTCCAAATTGGCCGGGGAGTATAAAAGAGGACGACAAATAGCCACAGCATACATGGGCATTTGAAAACACCAAAATCCCTAGTAAGCAGATTTTGGTACAAGCACGAGCCACGCGTAGTAGAAGATAAAAACAAAAAATTACTAGGGCCCAAATACTACAAAAACCCAAAGAGGTCCAAGCCGAAGACCAGACATAGAAATTTAAAAAAAAAAAACAAAGAAGAATTTACATAATAACATAGCGGTCCCATACTTTCCAGAATAATAGAAAAAAACGAGAAAAAATAGAAAAAAATCAAGATCTTAAGTTCCAAAATGGGAAAGACTTTGGGAAGATGAAAGGAAAAGTAATAAAAATAGTGATAAGGGGGCATTAGGACTATGCCCCCAAAAGTGACGAATATCAAAAAAAGAATAGGGTGGACCAGAATACATCCGGGCCTTAAAAAAAGGGTTTCTCAGCTCATCTGGGAAAATTAAAAGAATCCCCGCACTTGGACCAGGTATGCCCCGTGAAGAGTCTCAAAAAAAGACAAAGAAAAAAAACCCTAAAAATCAACTGGAAACTAGTTTAAATAATAAAATAAAATAAAATAAAAATAAAAATAAAAATAAAAAATAAAATAAAGATAAAAAAAAATAAAAATAATACAATAAAATAATAATGTAAAAAATGATTTTATTTTCAAAGATAATAATAATGATGATTTTTTTCAAAGATAATAAAAATAAAGAAAAGAAGAAAACAATAAAAATAAGAAGAAAGATAAAGTAAAAATGATAATACAGATAATAATACTAACAAAACGAGTCAAAATAGAATTCCTCCAGAACTAACCCAAAAACATACGAACAAATCTCGCTCTTTCGCAATTCTGGCTTTGGGGGATGCGAAACCCGGGCATCGGGGCGAGACCGATGCTGGGAAAAGGGGCATTCGGGAACGTGGATAAAGGTAGCTTTTAACAATTTATAACACACCACACACACACACACACACAACACACACTTCTCTCTCTCTCCTCTCTCTTCTCTCTCTCTCTCCCCTCTCCTCTCTCTCTCTTCTCTTCTCCTCTCCTCTCCTCTCTTTGGGAAAATCATCCCCCTCTTCCTCTCCTCTGTCCCCCTCGTCCTTCCCACCCCTCCCCCCCGCCATTTTTCCACTAAACAGGTGAACTTAAAAGAGCGATTTTCTTGCTTTCACTATATCGCCTCTCCTTCCCTGCTTTGGGTCTTTTGTTTTTGTATAATCACAAAGCTTTTTCTCTTCTCTTCTCTTCTCTCTTGTTCTCTCTGTCCTCTCTTTGTCTCTCTCTCTCTCTCTTCTTCTCTCTCTCTTCTCTCTCTCTTTCTCCCTCTCTCCTTTTCTTCTCTCTCTCTCCCTTTCTCTTTTTCCTTTCTCTTTCCCCTCCCTCTCCCTCTCCCCCCCCACCCTCTCCCATCTCCCTCCCCTCTCCCTCCCCTCTTCCGTCCTTCTCCCCTCCCTCTCTCTCTCTTTTTCCCTCTCCCCCCCTCCCTCTCTTTTTCTCTCTCCCCTTTTTCCCCTTTTTCCCCCCCTCCCTCTCCTTTCTCTGCATGAAAAAAAAGTCACCGACACCGCCGTTTGTCTTAAATCTTCGTCGAGGGCATACGGGAACTTGTATTTGAGGGGGTGAATTATACGAAAAAAGTGCAGATTCAGTGAACATTAATAGAAAAATGAAGGAGGAGAGGAGGGGGAGAAGAAGAAGAGGAGCAGCAGGGGAGGAGGAGGAGGGGGGGAGGGGAGGGAAAAAGAAAAGGAAGGGGGGGGAGGAGGGGGAAAGGGGGGGGAGGAGGAGGAGGGGGAGGAGGAGGAGGGGGGGGGTGAGAAGGAGGAGGGGAAGGAGGAAGAAGAAGAAGAAGAGGAGGAGGAGGGGAGGAGGAGGAAGAGGGGGAAGAAAAAAGGGGGGAGGAAGGGGGGGGAGGAAAAAAAGGAGGAGGGGGGAAAAAGAAAAAGAAAAAGAGGAGGAGGAGGAGGAGGGGGGGGAGGGGGAGGAGGGGGAAGGGGAGGGGGGGAGGAGGAGGAGAAGAAGAAGAAGAAAAAGAGAAAAAAAAGGGGGGGGGAAAAAAAAAAAAAAAAAAAAAAAAGTGGTGAGAGAGAAAGATTTTTAAAGCTCATGACAAACTGATGCCAGGGGCAAAAAAAGGCTTTAAAAACTAAAGATGAAAAAGATGCAACCGAAATGCCGGGGCTGCGAGAGTGTTTAAGCAATGTACCGTTCCAATTTCTGTTTCCCCCCCCCCCCCCCCACCCCCCCCCCCACCCCCCCCCCGCCCCGGCCCCCCCGCGGCCCCCCCCCCCCCCCCCCCCATTTTTTTTTAAAATTTTTTTTTCGCTTTTAACCTTTTCTTTTTCTTTTTTTCTTTTTTTTTTCTTTTCATTTATTCTTGGTGGCTTCCCCTTTTCCCCAGTCGATCTCTCTTGGGGATTTCCCCCCCGCTGTGACCTTCCCACGTGCCTCTTCCCTGGACCTGTTTCCTCCCCCAACGACCTTTTTTTCTCGGGGACTTGGGCCTTAGTAACCTCTACTATAAACTTCTAACCTGTTTTTAAACCCCTGCTCCTTCTTCTCCCGCCCCACACTCGGCAAACCCTTTTCCTAAAAGGACAATGTTCAACACGGGGGAATAAAAAGGGCACAAACTTGTTTGGGGAATAAATTCTTCTCTTTTTTTTTTCTACCGTATCTCATCCTTTAAAAACCTCATGTACCTTTTTAACCCCTCCCCAAATTCCTCCTCTCCTTCCTTTCAGGTACATCCATCACTAGATTTTTCGTCATAATAAGATTTGCTTTTTGTTTTTTTTTTTTTTCCTGTTTAAAGGCCCAAGAGTGACGGCTTACTAAAAAGCGATGATGTGTGTATGTTTTCGGTGGAAATCTGGAGATGTTCCCTCGTCCCTCGCACGCATGTGGGGTTAAATCTCACGTCAAGGTAAAAGGGCAAACAATGCCTTCGTAATATGTTTGGCATTGTTTGAGTCATGGTGAAGAAGAGTCATCACGGCCCCCTAACGAAGCTCTTCATATATGAATTTCGCCCTTGCTATCCTGCCCGGGCATCATTACGCTCGGTCCTAAGGCCGTGTTCAAGGCCCTCTGGGCCCGGGCCCCACACCATTATGTCAACGCAGAGCACACAGCGTTCCAGGCCGCCCAAAACATCGATTCAAAAGGTTTTCAAGGATACAAGGGTCGCCATGTAGAGACCGAGGTGCCGTTTTGGAAGGGGGGAAAAGATTCCCGAAAACCCAAAATCCGAGTTTGAGTTTGGTTAAAGGCCCTCAACCGGGTGCGGGAGGGAGCACTCCCCCGCGCCGCGTCCTTGAGGGCCCGAAAAACCCCCCCGGGGTGCGACGGAGCCGAAATTAAGGTGCAAGAAGCGAGATTCATGATCAGATTGCCCGCGCCATTACAAGGCAAAAAGAGGAAGGAGTGGGAAAAAGCCAATCAATATCTGGTTAGAGCTCGATACCCGCTCCAAGGACGAATTGCCGAGAGACCATAGAAAAGTGGCATTGACTGCAGTTCGGCGGGTCACATGACAAAAGCCCAGTGACGTCACCGCCCTAAAGTTTCCAGGTACGTGAGCAGGAGATTCCCGTGAAAAAGCGCGTAGCTTCATGACCAGCCCATCGGTTTTCAGCGTCTGTCCTTGGCTCGCCGGGCGGGGATTTGGCCCTTTAAACTTGGTACATTTTATTTAATGGCTATGTGTCGTTTTTTGCGAGACGAGATTGGAATGCTGGTATAGAGACGAGTATTGCGACGCGAAACATGGATTAACAAACTTGGCTTGCCTTTAGTCACTCTTGGCTATTAACTCAATGTGCTAACAATAAGTTTCGCATGAAATAAAAATAACATACCTAGAAAAACTGTATTGTTAACCCAGTTCCGTCGAAAGGAAAAGGGAACAATCATACACATTCTAATCCAAAAGAATAATTCTACCACTAACGAAATGACTTCCTCGTACATAAGCAATACATAATTCATGTAACAACTATGCTCCTTGCTTACAGAGAATTTAAGTATTGCTTTAAAATTACACGCAGTTCACATACACACAGGAAATGTTTCAGAAAAAGTTGCCACTTTGGGCATGTTTTTCGAAAAGAAAGTGTCATTTATTTTTTAGGTGTCAAAAATTCATCAATTTTCCCTTTTACCTTAAAGACATGCAAGAAAACCCACAAGGCCATCCTTTAATCATTAATCTCGAATCATCTGGTGATCAAGAAAGATAATAAAATGTAATAGAAAAAAATTGGAATAAAAGTATGAACCCAGATAATTATGTACTGATGCTGATATAAACCAACTTTATTGCTTGCTCCCGGTCTGCAAAGGGCGCCGCTTCTCTGCAGGACGAAGGTCTGCGAACCAACGGCACTGAAGGCGGTACGTAGACGGGGGCGGGTTACCCGGCAATGCATATAATATACATATATATTGGAACATACACACGATATATAACCATTATCATTAGTAATTTGTTATTGTTATCAATATCAATATCATTATCATTGTTATAAAATTTTCATCATCATCATCAGCAGCAGCAGCAGTAGCAACAGCGCACTATCATCATCATATTTGTCATTATTATCATTATTATCAAACTTTATTACATCATTATCATTATTACTGTTATCATGATTATTATTATAATCAACTATTATCATCATTATATTATTACCATTAGTATTGGTTATCAATTGTTACTATAATCATTATTATAATTATTATCATTATTGTTACATCATTATTATTATCCTTATTATTTTTATTAGTAGTAATAGTAGTCTGGCGCCTTTAATTATTTTTATTATTATTAGGTTTTTATTATTATTTTTATTATTATTTTATTTATTTATTATTATTTTTATTATTATTATTATTTATTATTATTAATTATTATTATTATTATTTATTATTTATTATTTTTATTATTACTATTTTAAAATTAATTATTATTTTTATTTTATATTATTATTATTATCATCATTTATTATCTTATTTCATCAATATAGTAGTAGTCTAGTAGTATGGTACCGTTTAATTGCATTATTTTTATTTTATTGTTTTTGTTATCAATATTTATCATTACTATTATTATATTTTTATCATTATTACTAAATTTGTATTATTTTTTCTTTTTATGTTATTACTTCCATTATCATTATTGTGTCGTTTCATCATCCTTTTTATCATTGTTTTATTGCTTTATCATCATTAAGATTTTATTATTATTGGCAGTATCATTATCTTCATTTTTATTGTTATTCATTATTATTATTATTATTATCTATTTTTATTACATTTTTATTATTTTATTATTTTATTTTTATTATATAATCATTATTATGTTATTATTTCTCGTTTTTTATTATTTTTATTGTCATTATTATACATTTCATTAACATTATGATTTTATTCCATTATCATTACATTATCGCCCTTATCATTTTATTATTATTATTTCAGAGAATTGTTTTTACATTATCCGTTGTCGTTGCTTTGTAATGTCTTATTATTTTTGTTATATTGGTAATGTCATTGGTTTTACTTTATTATTATCATTTTTTTTTTTCCTTTATTATTTTGTTATCCACC
>NW_023648264.1:0-6895 GCF_015228065.2 Penaeus monodon | reverse complement strand
AAAAAAAAAGGGGGTCTTTTTGGGTATACTTCAAAAGGTATATTTCGCTAGATTTTGCCGTTTTTTCGACTTTTGGAATTTTTTCTTATCCTTTTTATATTATATATGGACAAAATTTCCCTGTTTTTATCATCATCATTTCATGATTATCATTTTTTATCTTTATCATCTCATTACATCATTATATCATTTTCATCTCTTTAAATCATCATTATTGAATTATTATCATAATTTTTGCAATTTTTATCATTATTATTGCAATTTTTGGGAGTTATAGTATATTTTTTTTGCAATAATACTAAAAACCCACAAAAAAATAATAGTAATAACTGTAAAAAAAATAATAACGTTTTATAATTTTTATTTATATCTTTATTTTAATTAGTATCGTTTTTACTGTAATTATTACTTTTTAAAAATAATTATTTTTTAAATTTTACTACCAGCACAAATAATAAATAATGATGTAAAAAACAATAATAATACAAATAACAATATTATAACCCAGCATTTTTATTTTTTTATTATACTTTTTTTTATTATTTTATTTTTACAGATATAATATTTTTTTGGGCAATAATACTAATAATTAAGCTAATAAAATAATAAAAAATTAATAATAATAAAAATAATAATAATAATAATAAAAATTTTAATAATTTAAAATGTTATCAAAATTCTTTTTTTCCCCTTTTTATAACTTATTTTTTATGATTAATAAAATTTCGGGTATTATTATCATATTACCCTAATAATTGCCAAAACACCAAAGAATCAAAAAACGTCATTTTGGATTTAACTCTCAAAGGCATATTTCGCTAGATTTTCCGCTTTTTCGATTTTTGGGGAAATTTTTTTTCTTTACCTTTTTTATATTAATATGGACACAATTCCTGTTATTATAATCACTTTCATGATTATCATCATTTTATCGTTATCATCATCATTATCACTTATCACCCAATTACTCATTTTCAATTATTACATCATTATTGAAATTTGTTATCATTATTATGCATTATTGGGTTATAGTATATTTTTTTTTGCAAAATACTAAAAAACCCAACAATAATAATAGTAAAAAAAAATAATAAAAACAAATACATTTTATAATTATTATTTATATCATTTCTTAATTGTATCGTTATTATGTAATTTTTACTTTTTATAATAATTTTTTTTGCAATTATACACCAGTACAAATAAAAATAATGATGATAATAACAAAATAATACTAATAACAATATTATAACACTAGCATTTTTATTTATTATACTTATACTTTTATTTTTAAAATTTTATTATTACAGTTAATAGATTTTTGGGCAATGAACTAATATTAAAGATTAGTAATAATAAAATAATAATAATAATAATAATAATAAAATAATAATAATAATAATATAATAATAATAATAAAAATAATAAAATTTTTAAAAATATTAAAATGTTTCAAAAATCTTTTTATTCTCATTTTTATCATCATTATTATTATGTTTAATAAAATTTCGGGTAATTATTATTATTAACCCTAATAATTCCCAAATCCCCAAAAAAAATCGAAAAAACGTCATTTTGGGTATATCTCAAAGGCTAATTTCGCTAGTTTTTGCCGCTTTTTCGACTTTTGGGAATGTTTTTCTTATCCCTTTTTTTTATATTATATATGGACACAATTCCTGTTATTATCTCATCTTTATCATGATTATCATATTAATCGTTATCATCTCATTACATCTTTATCATCATCATTATCATCATTATTGAAATTTATTATATCATTATTGCAATTGTTATCATTATTATTGCAATTATTGGGGTTATAGTATTATTTTGCAAAAATACTAATAACCCAAAAAAATATAGTAATAACAATAAAATAAAAATAATAACGTTTAAAATTATTATTTATATCATTTTTTAAATTAGTATCGTTATTACTGTAATTATTACTGTTATAATAATTTTTTTTTGCATTTATATCCCAGACAAAAAATAATAATGATGTCAAACAAAAATAATACTAAAAACAATATTTAAACCCCTCATTATTATTATTATCTTATATTTTATTATTTTTTTTTATTTTTACAGTATAATAAATTTTTTTTGGCAAAAAATAATAATTAAGAAAATAGTAATAATAAAATGATAATAATAATAATAATAAAAATAAAAAATAATAATAAAAAATAATAATAATATTAAATAATAATAAATTAAAAATAATAATAATAAAAAAATAAAATAATTTTAAAATATTAAAATGTTATCAAAATTCTATTTATTCCCCTTTTTACATCATTATTGTTATGATTAATAAATTCGGGTAATTATTACTTATTTACCCTAAAAATTTGCCAAAATCCCAAAGAAACGAAAAAAACGTCTTTTTGGGAGTATACTCTCAAAAGGCTATTTTTTCGCTAGTTTTTCCGCTTTTCGATTTTTGGGAAATTTTTTTTCTTATCCTTTTTTTTATATTATATACGGACACAATTCCTGTTATTATATCATTATCAGATTATCTCATTATTATCGTTATCCATCATTATCATCTTACATCCTTTTTAAATCTTTATTGAAATTATTATCCTTTATTGCAATTGTTATCATTTTTATTGCAATTATTGGGGTTTGTTATTTTTTTGCAATATACTAATAACCACAACAATAAAAATTTAAATAACAAAATAAACCATAATACGATTTTATAATTATTATTTATATCATTAGCTTAATTAGTATCGTTATTACTGGTAATTATTACTGTTATGATAATTATTTTTGCAATTATAGTACCATAACAATAATAATAATGATGATGATAACAATAATTACTAATAACAATATTATAACCACTAGCTTATTATTATTATACTTATACTTATTATTATTATTGTTATTATTAGCAGATATAATAGATTTTTTGGCATTAATACTAAGAATTTAAGATAGTAGTAATAATAATAATAAATAATAATATAATAATAATAAATAGATAATAATAATAATAAGAATAATAATTTTCATAATATCAATCTAAATCTAAATTCTCTTTTAGTCTCACTTTTAATCATCATTAATTGTTATGATTAATACATCATAACATACTAATAACAATATTATAACCACTAGCATTATTATTATTAACTATACTTAGTATATTATTGTTTATTATTACAGATATAATAGATTTTTTGGCATGACTAATAATAAGATAATAGTAATAATAATCAGAAGAATAATAAAATAATTTTAAATAATAATAATAATAATAATACTAATAATAAAATAATTAATTTTAAATATATTCAAATGTTATCAAAAATCTCTTTATTCTCACTTTTATCATCATTTATTGTTATGATTAATAAAACAATTCCTGGTATTTATTATCATTATTACCCTAATATTGCCGACATCACCAAAGAAATCGAAAAAACGTCATTTGGAGTAACCTCAAAAGGGATATTTTTTGCTAGATTTTGCCGCTTTTCGACTTTTGGGATGTTTTTCTTATACCTTGGTTTTATATTATATATGTACACAATTCCTGTTTTATCATCATCATCATCATGTTATCATCATTATTATCGTTATCATCACATTATCATCATTATCATCCATTTGCAATTATTATTCATCATTTTGTCAATTGTTATCATTATTATTTGCAATTATTGGAGTTATAGTAGATATTTTTCAATAATACTAATACCACACAATAATAATAGTAATAACATATAATAACAATATAACGATTTTATAATTATTATTTATATCTTATCTTAATTAGTATCGTTATTGACTGTAATTTTACTGTTATAATAATTATTTTTGCAATTATACTACCGTACAAATACTAATAATGATGAAATACAATCATAATACTAATAACAAATTATAAACCACTAGCATTATGTATTATTATACTTATACTTTATTAGTATTATTGTTATTATTACAGATATAATAATTTTTTTTGGCAATAATAACTAATAATTTAAGATAATAGTATAATAATAATAATAATAATAATAATAATAATAATAAGAATAATAATAACTAATAATAATAATAATTTTAATAACTATTCAAATGTTATCAAAATTCTCTTTATTCTCACTTTTAATTCATCATTATTGTTATATTAATACATTCTGTAATTATTATCCTATTACCCTAAATAATTGCCGAAATCACCAAGAATCGAAAAAACGTCATTTTGGAGTATACTCTCAAAAGGCTATATTTCGCTAGATTTTGCCGCTTTTCGCTTTTGGGAATGTTTTTTCTTTATAACCTTTTTTATATTATATATGGAACAATTCCTGTTATTATCATCATCATTATCATTGATTATCATCATTTTATCAGTTACATCATCATTATCAGCACTATCATCATTCATCATCAAGTATCATTATTATTGGCAATTATTATCATCATTATTGGCAAAAAAAAATTTGTTATCATTATTATTGCAATTATTTGAGTTATAGTATATATTTTTGCAATAATACAAATACCACAACAATATAATAGTAATAAACAATAATAAGAACAATAATAACTATTTTAATCATTATTATTTATATAATTATCTTAATTAGTATCGTTATTTACTGTAATTATTACTGTTATAATAATTATCTTTTGCAATTATACTACCAGTACAAATAATATAATTATCATAATAACAATAATATACTTAATAACAATATTATAACCACTAGAATTATTATTATTATTATTATACTTTTATTATTATTGTTATTATTTACCGATATAATAGATTTTTGCAATAAACTAATAATTAAGATAATAAGTAATAATAATAATACTAATGATGAATAATAATAATAATAATATAATAATATAATAATAATAATAATAATAATAAATTTTAATATATATCACATGTTATCAAAATCTCTTTATTCCACTTTTATCATCATTATTGTTTATGAGTAATACATTCTGGAAATTATTATCATTATTACCCAAATAATTCCGAAATCACCAAAGAAATCGAAAAAACCTCTTTTTGGAGTATCTCCAAAAGCTATATTTCGCTAGATTTTGCCGCTTTTTCATTTTTGGGGAATTTTTTTCTTATCCCATTTTATATTTTTGGGGCCCAAAAATTCCCTGTTATTATCATTTCATTATCATGATTTCACATTATTATCGTTATCATAAAATTATCATATTATCATCATCATTATCATCATTATTGCAATTATTATCAATTATTGCAATTGTTATCATTATAATTGCAATTATTGGAGTTATAGAATATTTTTGGCAATAATCTAAAACCCAAACAATAATAATAGAAATTTACAATATAATAAAAATAATACGAATTTATAATTATTATTTTAATTCATTATCTAAAGTATCGTTATTACTGTATTATTACTGTTATAATAATTATTTTGCAATATACTACCAGTACAAATAATAATTAATGATGATATAAACAATAATAACTAATAACAATATTAAACCACTGATTATTATTATTATATTTTATTACATTATTATTATTGTATTATTAACAGAATAATAGTTTTTTTGCAATAATATAATAATTAAGATAATAGTAAAAATAATAATAATAAAAAAATTAAAAAATAATATAAATAATAATAACTAATAATAATATAATAATAATTTAATACATATCAAATGTTATCAAAATTCCTTTATTTAAATTTTTACATCACTAGTTATGATTAATACAATTCGTTAATTTATTATATTATTACCCTAATAATTGCCGAAATCACCAAAAATCGAAAAAACGTCATTTTGGAGAAATACTCTCAAAGTATATTCGCTAGATTTTGCCGCTTTTCAAATTTGGGAATTTTTCTTATCCCTTTTTTTATATTTATATGGACACAATTCCTGTTATTATCATCATCATCATTATATGATTATCATCATTATATAATTATCATCATTATTACTTTATCATCACATTATCATCATATCATCATCATACATCTTTATTCAATTATTATCATCATTTTTGCAATTCTATCATTATATTGTAATTTTTGGAGTTATAGTATATTTTTTCCAATAATCTAATAACCAAAACATAATATAGTAATAACATTAATAAAAATAATATAACGATTTAAAATTTATTATTTATATCATTATCTTAATTAGTATCGTTATTAACTGTAATTATTATTTTAATAATTTTTTGAAATTTATACTACCAGTACAAATAATAATAATATGATAATAACATAATAAAAACTAAAAAACAATATTATAACCACTAGCATTATTATATTATACTTATATTTTTAAATTATTAATGTTATTATTACAGATATAATAGTTTTTTTTTGCAAAAATACTGATAATTAAGATATAATAATAAATAATAATAAAATAATAATATAATAATAATAATACATAATAATTTTAAATAATATTCAAATGTTATTAAAATTCCTTTCTCTTTTTTTCAATCATTTTTGTTAGTTAATAAAATTTCGGTAATTATTATCATTATTAACCCTAATAATTGCCGAAAATCACCAAGAATGAAAAAACGTCATTTTGGAGATACTCTAAAAAGGCATATTCGCTGATTTCCGTTTTTTAGATTTGGGGGAATTTGTTTTTTATCCTTTTTAATATTATATATGGACAAATCCTGTTATATCATAATCTTATTCATGATTATCTCATTATTATCGTTATCATATCATTATCATCATTTATCATTATCATCATCATTACTCATTATTGCAATATTATCATCATTTTTGTAATTGTTATCATTATTATTTGCATTATTGAGTTATAGAATATATTTTGCAATTAAAAAACCCCAAAAAAACATTAAAAATAAAAAATAAAA
>NW_023648263.1:0-6895 GCF_015228065.2 Penaeus monodon | reverse complement strand
CATCGTGTGTGTGTGTGTGTTCTGTGTGTGTGTGTGGTTCTGTGTGGTTTGTGTGTTCTGTGGTTGTTGTGTGTGTTTTCTGTGTTGTGTCGTTGTTCTGTGATGTGTGTGTAGTGTGCTATGTGTGTGTGTGTGTGCTGTGTGGTGTGTTGTGTGGGTGCTGTGTGTGCGGTGTGTGTGTGTGTGCTCTATGGTGTGGTGTTCTATGTGGGGGTGTGTGTGTGTGGTGTGTGTGTGTGTGTGTGCTGTGTTGTGTGTGTGTTGTGTGTGTGTGTGTGTGTGCATATGTGCTGTGTGGGCCTATGTGTGTGAGTGTGTGTGTGTGTGTGCATGTGTGTGTATGTGTATGTGTGTTGTGTGTCGTTCTGTGTGTGTGTGTTATGGTGTGTGTGTGTGTGTGGTGTGTGGTGTGTGTGTGTGTGTGTGTGGTGTGTTCTGTGTGTGTGTGTGTATCGTGTGTTGTGGGCTATGTGTGGGTGTGTGTGTGGTTTGTGTGTGTGTGTGTGTGTGTGTGTGTGGTGTTCTGTGGGGATCTGTGTGTGTTATGTGTGTGTGTGTGTGTGTGTTATGTGTGTGGGGTTGTGTGTTTTCTGGTTTGGTGGTGTCATGGGTGTGGTGTGTGTTCGTGTGTTGTATGTGTGTGTGCTGTGTGTCTGTGTGTGTGTGTGTGTGTTCTGTGTGTGTGTGTGTTCTGTGTGTGTGGTGTGTGTTGTGTGTGTGTGTGTGTGTTTGTGTGCAGTGTGTGTGGTCGTGTGTGTTATGTGTGTGTGCTGTGTGTTCTGGGTGTGATGTGTGTGTTCTGTGTGTGTTTTGAGTGATGTGTGGGATGTGTGTGTGTCGTGCATGTGTGTGTATGTGTATGGTGTGTGTGTGTTCTGTGTGTGTGTTTTCTGTGGTGTGTGTGTGTGTGTGTTCGTGTTGTGTGTGTGTGTGTGGTGTGTGTGCTGCTGTGTGTTTTGTGTGTGTGTGAGTGGTTGTGTTGTGGGCATGTGTGGTATTGTTATGTGGTGTGTGTGTGTATGTAGTGTATGTGTATGTGTATGTGTATGAGTATGTGTATGTGTGGTGTGTGTGTGTGTGTAAATAAATAACTAGTGTCAAGGATCACCATTTTCAATCAATAAATATAAGAGGGGGGGGGGGTTAGTAACAAAAAATCTATACTATTGATACTGGGTACATTGCAATGTCCATTGTGGTTCTGTTTCTTGAGTCGTTTACATATATAATTGGTTTCAAAATATGCCCTAGTTATGACGTAGAGTCAATTACTCAGGCCTATTTGATCAAATTGCTTATCCCATTTCATGAAGTTTTTATCGTATACTCATTAGTAGTACTAATGGTAATGTTATCCTCATTACTATTACCATTATTATTATTTTCAGAAGTTATCATAATAATAGTAATACAAATAAGAACTTTGACTCCTTGGTGACTAGCACTTGACCCAATGAGTGCTGGTGGCAAGACTCCAAAGACATGCCCACCACAATACAAGTTTATTTATTGTCTTTACACACAGATGGCTCTACAACAAGTGCTTAGTACCGAGGAGTCAGCTATTAGTCTTACCTGTCCTCCTGTTTACCCCTTTCCTTGATTTTTTTAAGCTTCATTTCTATTACTTCATTGTCTTTGATGTTATAAATATTTATATTTATTTAATTTAATCTATTTAATAATCATAATATCATAAGAATAACAACAATGTCAATATCAATAGTATTAGCCAATTCAAGGAATGAGGAAATCAAGATGGTCACTAGGACCATTGATAGATTCCTTAGTGGCTGAGTGCACGTGGAGCCATCTGTATTTAACAAAGGCACTAAAATCTAAAAGGGATAGTGCATAAACATGCTAACATTGGGTTCAGAAGCCTCTATGCTTAAACAAAATTAATAAAAACAAAACTACAGTAATACTTACTTTGTTATATGATGTTGAGGAGCTCACATCAAAATCTTAAATGCAGTGAATGCTTGCTCAATTTCACACAGTGTTTCTTCTAGACCTGTCATTTCAGTGGGAGTTGATGATCTCTGTAGTGTATCCATGAATTCCTGATCTTCCTCTGAGCTCAAAACAGATCCTTTTCTTCCCTGGGTCCTCTATCTCCTGGTGAGCCTTGAGAGGATGCTTCTTCTAGACTCGTGACTCATGGTGGACAACACGGTTTTAGGCGAGCCATGGGAACTATGGCAGGAGAGGAGTCTCGAGATGCCTAATGTTGAAGCTTTCATATCCACTGCTTTCTCCAAGAGAGTCAAGGTTCTCCTCTTCACCTCCAGCCCCAGCAGCTCTCTCAACCTCTCTTGCTGCTGCTGCTGCATGGTGTGCCCCTCTTGCATCATTGTTATGATTATCACATATACCATAACCACTGGTCTTGTTTCATTACTATCCCCTTTCTCTCTACTGCCTATAGCTGAGGGTAGACTTACACTTCGAACTTTGGCCTCTGCTTGTGGCAAGTCTGAAGAATGAACTGGTACTGGGTCAGAGTGGGCACGTGGTTTAGAATATAATACAGGTGGGTTAGTGCGTGCCACATCTAACATCTCCATAGCTTGAGTTGGAGTAGGACTAAGACCATCATACCTCCAGACCCAACAGCCACAGGCAATAGTCCCTGCTTCTATTCTTGAACGGCATCTTGTAGGTAGTCAGAATATGGGGTCGTTGTTCAAAGACTGAGTCACTTTCTGATGAGCAAGATGATGTGTTAGAGAGCGATCGATGATGTTGTGGCACTGTTAAGTCGTTGGTGATGGCTGAGGTGATAGTGATTTTGCGGTGTTTGAGAGGAGTCTCCACTCTCCGGTTTCTTCTGCTGGGCTTCAACCTGCTACATGTAAAAAGAAAAAAATCAATAATGGAAACTGCCTTTTCTTTGCTTCTCTGAACATAACCTATAGGAAACTAAATTACTAAACATATTATATGAACCTTAGCAAGTACATATTACACTTTTTTTTTTTCTTAATCTTCTTTCATATATAAGAAAGTAATATAATCAAGTGAAAATGTATTAAATTTTAATATATTCTTCACCTTTAATCTCATGATAAGATTTAAGGTGGACTGGACAGTACCTGGCATACAGCAGGCATGAGTTGTAAAAGCCTATGCGATGCATGGGCTCCAGGTTTGGGGGTTGTGTAAGGCGTGACCTCTGTGACAGCATAACATGTGTGCAAGGAGTAAGATATTGGAAACGAGTGCTATCATTAAACTTCACAGTTCGTTCCACTAACGTCAAAACAGACTAAGATAACCAGGCACAGTTGCTGAAAAAGACAGTATTTATTAAATCCCTTGAAAAAAAAACATTAAACAAAACTCTGTTAATGCTATGCATATAATCAACAATGTAACCAAGAATTCTCAGATATTTCAATCCAATATTCTCAATAGTAAATTACGTAAACCCACACTGAAAATGAAAAGATTTACTGTATTTGGCGAGTGTAATCTTGAGATGAGTATAGTTATGATTGGAGGTTCCAAGGCTGGACTGTTGGGAGAAGTGAGGAGGAAGGCCAGGAATGCCCTCCTCAGCTCTGGCTCGTTACTGTTCGAAAACCCACAGCTCTACATATGCAGTGGCTGCAAACACTTCACCAACGACAGACTGGTCCCCCAAAAAATAAAATGAGTAACACCAACTTTCAAAAATCAATTATGAAAGAATGACTATCATACAAACTTACACTTGAAATTTTGCCTAAAGTATCAGTCAAGTAAGTTAACCAAAAATAAACTAATTTGTGGGAAGAATGTTCCTTATCGAAGTTTAAGCCTTAATTCCTTTGAGAAATTTTTAAAACTACCTTACTTGAAGTATCCCACTTCCAAATTAATGCAATGCAGCTATAGTGGGCCTTGGAGTTAGTGAGGTAGGTTTAGTAGTTAAGGCTTGGCTAGAGCAGGACAAACTTTGTTAACAGGAGGGGATATAAAGAGCAGGGTGAAACAGGTCGTCATGAACAAAGTCTGTCAGCTGAAGAAGATTTGGTCAGGTATCCTCTTTTTATTTATATCTGATAACACAATATCAGCATTTGGTAGGCTTCTTCCAGACTTGGATGGCATGGGTGGGTAGGAAGAGCTGGGTAATAAGGAGTGCTGCCACACAGAATATAAACAAATTAACAAAGGAATACAGATCATCTAATCTTTGAATATAGAATAAATTCTTAAATATAACTGCCATTGCAAATTCCATATATATGTTTCATTATACCAATATGACAAACTACTCATATTAACTGCTCACTTTTTTAAATATTTGTATTTCTTAAAAATCTTTAGGTATGGTGTATGGTTAAAAAAAGCATATACACTATCATACCCTTTGGCGATAATTCTTGATTATTTCAGTTACAATTCCACAAAAGTTAGATACATAAATGCAAATAACAAGATCCATAATAATGGGTGGGTATAGACTACCACCTACTCTCGAAATTTAACCCATTTTCTGTAGGTGATGCCAGGTACATGCATGCTATCTCCCTGTGAGTTCATTTTTTATTGTACGTACACATAGATGACTCTACAAGTACTCAGTCACCCATGAATCAATCACTTACAAGTCTCTTGATTTCAGATTTTTTTTTTTTCTATCTTATATTGCCATTAGTATTGTTAATATTATAATAATATAATGGCAAAAATAACAATATCAACGTCAATATAAATAGTGTCAGTTAAAGACTTTTCTCCAAATCTCAATGAAAGGAGGAATCAGGTGAGTCACGCAAGCTAATTGACTCCTTGGTAGCCGAGTACATGTGGTGCTATTTATGTAAACATAAACATGGCCCATTACAGATCCCATCAGCAATGGGTTTTAAACATCATATCTTTAAGTTAATAATTCATGGTGTACTCAAAGGTAGTCTGCTGGAATCTTGGCCTTCCTATGTGTGGTTGAGTTTTCCAAAAGTTTACTAGCTTACAAATAGCATATGGTTATTCTGCCTGAAACTTCCCCACCACCCCCGATTGGTACCTAAGGAAAAAGATAGAAAATTTGGGTGTATAATGCTAGTGCCAGATTGACCTGGCCCCTTTGTTCACATTTTTCAATTTCTGCTAATGTCCCCTTCAAAACACAATTTATTCCCAAAGTCTAAAATGTTGGTGAAGGATATTCTGTGGGTGCACAACTAAGGGCAAATCTATTCTAAGAATATCTGCAGGTCAGCATTCAGACAAAGGTGAAGTTCAACCTATAATCTATACCCTGGGATCCTAGATGTTGCAGACAAACTCATCTACAAAAAGTATTAAAAATCCCATGCACCAGTGAACTAAAGTCTTTATAGAATGGAATTTCACTCTGGGTATATTTTTGGATTTTGCATATTAGCTTAAATTCACATACTTGCTTCATCTACATTTCTGGCTCCTCTGAGCAAGAATGCAAGTCTTTTCTTGATAGCTGACATAATCAAAAACCATTCTGTAGGATGGTGGAACATAATAATACCCTCTCTTTATCATGTACCATACAGCAGAATGCATTTCACAGTCTGTGGTGTTGGAGCATAAAGAGTTGCTGAATACCAACCTAAAGAGATCTAAAACATTTTTTTTGGCTGATAAATTTGAAAAGGCAGTGGACACTAACCATGCAATGGAAGGCAAAGATCCCTTAGTTGCTCTGTATGTTCTGAAAATGACAAACAAGGTACACCATAAAATCCAGGAAATTTTGCATTCATATAGAAATACTGCTTTCCAGTTTTTTTCCTCATAATTTTGTAAATTTAGCACACAGGAACGAGATGCATAGAAACAGAACACTTTAAATTGCCTACTAGACTGCCAATTTCACAACCATATTCTTTCATAAGCTACTTATATAAAACATTAAATTTTTAACTTTTACATAGTCATTCTGGTATCAGGAAATCGTAATGTACACATTTTTTCAGCTCAATAAAAGGAGTATATTTTTGCCTTGAGCTATAAAAAGGGGGAATGGGGAGCCCTAACAGCACTGGATAATTGTAAATAAACATTACTAAAATGCAGTTTCCAGTTGTTTTTTTGTTATCAGGGAATGCCCATGCAAATAGCCTTCATATAAAATTATATAATCAAGAATCACTGCTTTTAAAAGATTGTGACTATGAAACATCAAACCTCAGGGACAGAGAAATGCTCTTCACTACTTACAAATACAACAACTTATGAAGGAACTTTGAAACTTATGTACACACAATCATATAACCTCTACTCACTTAGTGGGGATGACCCTTTTTATCAGCCCAAATCAGAGGGCATAATATCAAAACTTAAAAATTAAAACTTAAATTACATATTATGCAAAGAGGCATACCTTAAACACAACTTAGTTCAAGGTGACAGACCATGCACACTAGCAGCCAGGAATACTGACCAGAAAAACAGGAGAGTTGTGAGCGCTGATATCCCCTTGACTGCGCCACCCTGTGAAGGCCCACAGTTGGTACCAAGTCGTGGAAAGGCCCAAAGAAGCAAATAAGAACAGATGCCGCTTTAATTTACCATACAAAAGACCCGAACACTTAAGGTAACTCTAGAGATGACAAAAAAAGGCTACCATTCTAATGGAAGAGAAGCCAAAAAAAAAGAACCCTTCTCAATTTAATATCAGTCCATAAAAATTTTCAAAAGCACTTCAAGGAAAAACCTGCATCAAATCTAGAACTCAGCAATTGCCAAATTTACTTTGATCACTAAAACAAATACAAATATTCTTTACAATTTTAAATGCTAGACTCTTAGGCAAATAAAAAAGACAAAATATTTCAGCCCAATGAACTGCTTTTTCTTTTCTTTAGTACAAACTTCCTGCCTTGTAATTCTTTTGGAATACATTCCTATACCTTGCAAAAAC
>NW_023648262.1:0-6895 GCF_015228065.2 Penaeus monodon | reverse complement strand
AAAAAAGCAAAAAAACCAAGGCGAACCAGGAAACAAAAGGGAAAAATATTATTCAAAACCTTTTAAATTTTGCTTTTTTGTTTTTCTTTTTCCCTTGTGGTTCGTTCCTTAAGCCAAAAATGGCTTTGACGGGGAACAAAGCCCAAACGAGGTCGGGGAAAGGGTTTTCAAAGGGACCGATTTGGAAGTTCTGAAAGACCCCATTGGGGAAATGTGGGGCCCGGGCCCTTGATGGGTGCCCCCTTTGCCTTTTTGGGCCGAGTCCATTTAATTTATCTTTAAAAGTAATATAATTCGTTTTTTTTTGCTCGGGTTTTTGCTTCCTTTTTCTCCATTCTTCCCCTTTTGAAATTCTTTTGCATCCGTTTCGGGTGCGTGTGGGCTTCTGAACCGGGAAAGTTGTGCTTCTTTTCTCTGGTGTGCTGTGTCCCTTTCCCCTTAACCCTTCGGTGCGTCAAAAAATTTTCACAGAAAAACGACATGCTGAAAATTGCGGTTCAAGCCCTGAAAACTCATAGCAAAGCAAACTTGGGCCAAAAATTTGAAATACTAAATGCATATAATTGGGCTGTTCACTTTTTTTTTAAAAAAAAGGGGGAAAGACAGATAGAAAAGGGGAGGGAAAAAAGAAACAAAAGAAAAAAAGGGGGAGAGAATTGCAACCCGAAGGACAAAGCATAAAAATAACCGGACTGATGAAAAAACAAAAGGGGGGAAAAACAAAAACAAAAAGGTAAAGTTTTGGGTTTTACACAAATTTTGGTGGGGTTTTTGGGTGTGGGTGGGGGTGTGTGTGGGTGTGGGGTGGTATAAATAATAATTATTTATATTTATATATATATATAGAAAATATATATTTTGCATATGCATTTCATAAAAAAAACACAACAAACCCCACCACACACATATAATAAAAATATAAAATTTTAGAATATATTTAATATATATTAAAATATATGTATAATATAATAAAATATATATTACTAATATAATAATAATATTAAATATATATTTATGTGTGTGTGGTGGTGTGTGTGTGTGTTTTTTGGGGTTTGATAATATGTGGGGGTGTAAAGTGTGTTTTAATTTTATATATGTATATTTTCATTTTCAACCAACCCACACCCCACACGCAACAAAAACACCACACACAACACCCCAAACAAAACCACACACACACACACCCCACACAAAACACACACGCACACACACACACACACCCCACACCACACACACCCACACACACACACACACACACACAACAAAACAGCACACAACACAACACCAAACACCACACCACACACCCCACACACACACCCCACACACCCAAAACACAAACACCACACACACACACACACCACCACACACAACCCCCACACACACAAAATTTATATAATATATATATATAATAAATATAAATATATATTTGCACCCACACAACACCACACACACATCCATAATATATATATATATATATATATATATAATATATATATATATATATATTAAATATTTATATAAAAGGGAAATCCAAAATTTTCTTTAAACCTTACCTATTCCCCATTCAAATCATAAAAAAATATCCAAAAATAAAGGATAAATGCCCAAAAAAAAATTAACCCTTTAAATATTGGCTATTTTCTCCGAGTTTGGCTTTTACTCCCCATTATCCAGTATAAATGTGAAAGTGTGGGTGCGGGTTCCCCATTTGGGATTTCATCCATTATAACTTGCTATCACCCAAAAAACCCTATTTTTTAAATAATCCCCCAAAACTTCCCCGGCCTCCCCCTTTTATCATGTACTCAAAACCCCAAGACATATATAATATATATTATATATATATATATATATTTATAATTAAAATTAAAAAAAAACAAAAAAATATCTCTTATATCTTACATATCCTTGGTTATATTTTATAATTATTATTATAATATAAATATTAATATTAATATATATATATATATATTATATACTTATTATTTTTAAATATTTATAAAATTCATTAAATATATTATATATATATTTATATATATATATTTAATTATAAATATTAAAATATATTATACATAAAATTTGTATATATACATTACTATAGTGTAATATATTTGCTTTTTTTAAAATTTTTTATATTTTATAAATTAATTAATATATTAATCAAAATTTAAATTTTATAAAATAATTATAATATATATAATTTTAATATTTTAATAATATATTGTTTATAAAAAAATAAAAAATAATTTAAAAATTATATTATATTATTAATATATATATTTTTTAAATATTAATCATTAAAAAATTTATATATAATATTATATAATTAATTATAAATATATTATTATATTTTTAAATAAATTTAATTATTATATACTATATAAAAAAATATATATTATTATTAAAATTATTAAAAATATATATAAAATTATTTTAAAAATATATTAATTAATTTTATTATAATTATTATTTATAATATAATAATATATTATATATTTATATATAATTTTTTGGGTTTGTTTTTTTATTTTTTTTATTATTTATTTTTTTTTTTTAAAAAAAATTATTTATTTATTTTAAATATAAAAAAAAAAAAAATTTTTTTTTATTTTAAAAAAAAATTTAGAAAATAAAAAAATATTATAAATATATATTATAAAAATTATATATAAAAAATTAGAAAAACCAAAAAACCCAAACCCCACCATATTTAATATAAAATTTAAAAAATTTATATATAATATTATTTATATAAAATTATATTTTTTTTTTTTTTTTTTTTTTTTTTTTTTTTTTTTTTTATAAAAAAAATATATAAATATAATATATTTTAAATATATTATATATATAATATATAATATATTATAAAAATATATTTTTTAATAAAACAAAATTTTGTTTAATTTTTATATATAATAAAATTTAAAAATTTTAAAAAAAATTATATATATTTTTTTCCTTTTAAAAAAAAAAAAAAAAAAAAATAAATATATATATATATATATTAATATATTTAAATTTATAATATAAAATTATATATAATAAAAATTTTTTTTTTTATTAATATATAATTATTTATACTAAAATATAATTTATAAAATAATAATAATATTTTTATTATATATATATATATTATATATTACATATATTATTTAATATATTAAAATTAATATATTATTATATAATTAATAAAATTATATATAAATATATATATAATATATTAATATATTTTTATTATAATAATATTAATATATATATTTTATATTTTTTTTTGTTGTGGGTTGGGGGGGTTTTTTTTTTTGTTTTTTGTGTTTTTTTTTTTTAAAAAAAATATTTTTATATATTTCTTTAAAATATATATATTTTTAATTTTAAATATTAAAAAAAAAAAAAAAATAAAAACAAAAAATTTTTAAAAAAAAAAAAAAAAAAAAAAAAACCAACCACACCCCCCACCCCAAAACCCCCAACAAAATTAAAATATATAATATATATTATAATATTTATATAATATATATTATATAAAATTATAATAAAATTTAATATTTTATTATATTATTTATTATTTATATTTTTTTTTAAATTATATTTATAATATATTATTTTTTAAATATATTATAATATATATCTTTATAAAAAATTTTGAAATTTAATATATTATTTTTAAAAATTTTTAAATATATAAAAATTTTTTTTTTTTTTTTTAAAATTATTTTTAAAAAAAATTAATATATTTATATATTATTTTATATAATTTTTTAAAAAATTATAATAAATCAAAATTTAAAATATTAAATATATTTAATTAATTATAAATTAATTTAATTATATTTTATAAATATAAATAATATTTATATAATAAATTTATAAATATATATATATTTTTTGTATTATTTTTTTTTGTGTTTTGTTTTTTTAAAATTTTTTATATTTAATTTATATTTTTTATTTATTTTTTTCCCAAAATAAAAAATTAAAAAAACACACCACCCCCCCAAAAACAAAAAAAAAAAAACCCCCCCCAAAAAAAAAAAAAAACAAAAAAAAAAAAAAAAAAAAAAAAAAAACATAATGTTTAACATAAAATAATTTTATATATAAAATTTTAATATCTATTTTTTTTTTTTTTTTTTTTTTTTTTATTAACCTTTTATATTATAATTTTAAACTATATATATTATATATTATTTCCATATATATAAAACATATTTAAATATAAATTTATTTTATAATTATATTATATATATATATTATATAAAATATATATAATAAAATAAAAAAAATTTTTTTAAAAAAAAAAACAAAATATATATATATATAATATTATATTTTTAAAAATATATTTTGGGTTGTTTTGGGGGTTTTTGTTTTTTTGGGGGGGTTGGGGGTTTTTTTTTTAAAATTTTAAAATATTTTTATATTAATTAAATTATATAATAAAATATTTATTTTTATTAATAGATTTTAAATAAATATTTTTTTAATAATATATATATTAAATATTATATATTTTTTTAAAAAATATAAAGCAAAAAAACAAAAAAAAAAAAAATTTATATATAATATATATAATATATATATATTTTATATATATTATATTTTTAAAATATATATATACATATAAAATATATTTTATATGCATAAATATATATATATTATATTATATATATATATATATATAATATGTATTAATATAAATTTATATAATATATTATTATATATAATATATATGCTATTATATATATATATATATATATATATATATTTTATTTTTTTTTATTATATGTTTATGTTTTCATTTGTGTGTGTTTGTGTGTGTGTTGTGTGTGTGTTATACATATATATATATATATAAAATTTATTTAAATATTATATTATATATATTTATTTAAAATATACAAAAACATGGAAAATAGGGTATTGGGTTTGACCGGTCTTTAATATTTAGCCCAAAACTCGTGACATCACTTAAAAATTTATTTACATCTTTCAAAACTTTTAATTGTCTTAGAAAACACACCCTTGCGGGGGGAAGAATTCTCGCGCACCCCGGCGCTGATTTTCCCCTGATCCTAAAGGGGTGCTATGGAGGCCGGGGAAAAGGGCCGGGAACGGCGTTTGCGGGCGCCCCCGGACGGAAAGCGGGCACTTTCTTTCGAGGGGGGCCCCGTGTTCCCGCAAAACCCCCCACCTCGCCCGGACAGGAAAAACAAGACACTGGGATTTAAGAATTGCAGTGCAAAAAAAAAAAATAAAAACTTGCACGGGCAAAATCCCCGGCAAAATTTACCTTCCGCATGCCCGTTTCCCCCTTAAAGAACGCATACTTCTTGCCACAGCGTAGGGGTAAATAAAAAAAAAAATAAAAAAAATCCTTAATACCATATACCAAATTTCCCTCGTAAAGCCCTTGTAAATTAAATTTCTAAAACAATACAGGTAAAGCTACAATCCTCACAAAATACTCAAACAAAAATTTATTTACCTACGCGTGCAGCAGACAAAACAACGGATCATCTTGGTTTAAAACCATCTTCGGGACTGCCCCGTCTTTTATATGGTAGAACCGGCGTTTGTAGCACTTACAGCCAATCCGGAAAACAAAGAGCCCCGGAAGGGTGAAAACCCTCTGACGATATAAATCCAAACTGTCGTTCACTTCCCTTTAATTAAAACATTCAAAAATTCACAAACCCGTCCCTAACTGTAGACATAAAATTAACGCAAAAACTTTCTCAAAAATATATATGGGGTAGACACTGCTCGCATGTTTATCATGTTCACATCTTCCTGCCACATGTCCCTGTGCCTGGTGATATGACTGATGTGTTACTTCAAATTACTTCTTTTTGGGGCTCAGTTTAAGGTCTTAAATTTGCTTCCCCCTTTTCCGTTTTCATGCAACATAATCAATAATAAGAACCACCAAACAAAATGCGAATGATGGAAAAAGCTACCAAATACCTCGTGTTTGCAAAATTAAGAAAAAGCATTAAATTATGGGTGAGGAGAGAGAGGAAATTTAAGGGGGAGATGGGGGAAAGGGGGAGGAGAGCAGGAATGGAAGGGGGGAGAAAGAAGGAATAAATGAGGGGGGGCCCTGGAGAGGGAAGACGATGGAGCGGACTGAAGAACAGAGAAAAAGAGGAGGAGAGGAAATGAGAAAAAAAAAAAGCACAAAGGGAAGGAATGAAGAGGAGGAGGAGGGGAAAGGGGAAAAGTAGGGAGATAAAGGGGTAAAAACGGGGGGGAATAGGGGGAGACGATAGACAAGGAGGAAAGGGGTAGGAAAGGGGGGAAAAAAAAACGGAATAGGGGGACGCAATGGGGGAGGGACGGGAGGAGAAGGGAAAGAACAGAAAAAAACGGGAAAAAAGGGGAAGGTGAGGGGGGGAACTGAGGAAAAAGAAGAGGGGGAAAGAGATAAGGGGAAGAAAGAGTGAAAGAAAGGGAAGGAAAGGGGAAAAGGGGAAAAAGGGGAAAAGGAGAGAAGGAAAAGAGAGAAAGAAAAGGAAAAGGGGGAAAAAGAAATAGGGAGAGGAGAGGAGAAGAAGAAAAAGGAAGAAGAGGGAAGATAAAAGGGATAAAGCAACTCAGTTTAAAATTTAGTGGTCCCAAAAATCCCCCCGATACATCCCAATAGGAACAGTATAAAGTAAAAGAAAAGAATCAAAATGATAGAGGGGGAGGGCCCAAACCCCCCTCTTCAACCCCATTCCTGAACACATGCCAAAGGGGCGGATCTCCATCGAAAAAGCCCCATGGAGATCTTTTGGGGTGAACTCCTGCCAAAAAAATAACAGCGAAATAAGGAACTGTCCAGCGTTGTTGAAAGAACGGGGAATTAATTTAGGGGTTTCCCCGGGGGGGAGGGCCAGGAAAAAATTTTTCTTAA
>NW_023648261.1:20000-25000 GCF_015228065.2 Penaeus monodon | reverse complement strand
TGCGTACGTGCATGTGCGTGCGCGTGTGTGTATGAGTGTGTCTGTGTGTGTGTGTGCGAGCGTGCGTGTGTGTGTATATATGTGAGAGTGTGTATGTGTCTGTGTGAATGTATATGTGTATGTTACGTATGCGTGTGTGTTCATATATGTGTGCGTATGCGTATATGTATGCGTGTGGGTATGTGTGCGCGCGCGTGAGGGTGTGTGTACGCTTGTATATGTATGTATGTATGTATGTATGCATGTATGTGTTAAGCATGTGTATGCGTACGTTTGCGTATATCAGCGTGTGTGTGTGTACGTGCATACGTGCGCGTATGTGTGTGTGTATGTATGTATGTATGTATGTATATATGTGTGCATGTGTATGCATGTGTGTATGTGAACATGTGCGTGCGTACACGTATGTCTGTGTGTGTGTGTGCGCGAGTATGTGTTTTTGTGCGCGCGTGCGTGTGCGTGCGTGAGTATGTGTGTGTGTTGTGTTGGGTGTGTGTGTGTGTGGTGTGTTTGGTGTGTGTGTGTGATGTGTGTGTTGTTGCGTGAGATGTGTGTGTTTTTGTGTGTGTGGATGTGTGTGTGTGTGTGTGTGTGTGTGTGTGTGTGTGTGTGTGTGGTGTGTGTGTGTGTGTGTGTGTGTGTGTGTGTGTGCGAGCGTGCGTGTGTGTGTATATATGTGAGAGTGTGTATGTGTCTGGTGAATGTAATTTGTATGTTACGTATGCGTGGTGTTCATTTTATGGGGGTATGGTATATGTAGCGTGTGGGTAGTGTGCGCGGGTGGGGGTGGTTACGTTGTATATTATGTATGTATGTAGTATGAAGTAGTGTTAAGCTGTGTATGCGTACGTTTGCGTATATCAGCGTGTGGGGTGTACGTGCGTACGTGGCGTATGTGTGGTGTATGTATGATGTATGTATATATTTTATATATTGTGATGTGTATGCAGTGTGTATGTGAACATGTGCGTGCGTACAGTATGTCGTGTGTGTTGGGCGCGCATGGTGTGGCGTGCGGTGTGCGGGGTTTATTGGGTGTGTTGCGCGATATGTGTTGTGTGCGGCGTGGTGTGCGTGCGTGTTGTGTGTGTGTGTGTGTGTGTGTTTGCGTGATATATGTGTGTGTGTGTTGTGTGTGGTGTGTGGTGTGTGTGTGGGTTGGTGTGTGTTGTGTGGTGTTTTGTTGTGTGTGTGTGTGTGGGTGTGTGTGTGTGTGTAAACCCTGGGGTTCAGCATGCTGGCGTATATGTGTGTTGTGTGTGGCGATGCAGCGTGGAAATATATAGTAGGAATGCGTGGGTATATTGCGTGTATGTGTGATTTTGTGGTGTGTTTACACAAACAAGACACACCCACAACACACATAAACACACACACACATAAACAACACCACAAACACACACACACACCACACAACCCAACACACACCACACACTTTCCTCTCTCTCTCTCTTCTCTCTCTCTCTCTCCTCTCTCCCCCTCTCTCCTCTCTCTATATATTATATATATATATATATATATAATATATATAAAATTATATATATTTAGATAGATAGATAATAGATAGATAGATAGAAATTAATATAGTATATAATACATAAAAAATATATATGTAAATATCTATAAATTATTATAATATTATATATATATTATAATTTATATATATATATATTTAATATAATATAAAGGGACACACAACACACACCAACACAAACAACACCCACACACACCACACACACACACACACACACACACACTTTCCTCTAATTATATATATATAATATATTATATATATTTTAAAAATATTATATTTTTTTTTTTTTTTTTTTTTTTTTTTTTTTTTTTTTTTGTTTGTTTGTTTGTTTTTGTTTGTTTGTTTGTTTGTTTGTATGTTTGTTTGTTTTTTTCAAGTGCCCTGCCCTACAATGACGTTGGCGATCATGGATTTTCCATGATCTTCTTGGCAATTTAGAGCGGTGGTTTGCCGTTGCCTTCCGCCCGGTGTTTTTATCGAGTCACCTTCTCTACTTACCCGGTTCTGGGACCGTCACTGACTTGGGCTGACTTGCCCACCCAGTGGTTAGGCAGGCAATCGAGGTGAAGTTCCTTGCCGAAGGGAAAAACGCGCCGGCCGGTGACTCGAACCCTCGAACTCAGATTGCCGTCGTGACAGTCTTGAATCCGATGCTCTAACCACTCGGCCACCGCGGCCTATGAAATTATAATTCATACACATACGCATCGTGCGTGCATGTGTATATATATATATATATATATATATATATATATATATATATTATATATATATAATATATATATAAATATATATATACACATACACATGCGTATGTGCATGGATGCACCCACGCACTCGCATGCGGCGATTGTTGTGTGCAATTGCACTGAAGGTAAATATATACATATATATTTATATATATATACATATATATATATATATATATATATATATATATATATATATATATATATATATATATATATATATATATATATATATATACAAAATCAGTGCAAGTGCTCACATACGCGCGCGGGCGATCCGTGTGTGCATGGATGCACCCACGTATTCGCATGCGGCGCTTGGTGTGTGTCCTTGCACTGATTTTGATATATATTAAAAAAAAAAAAAGAAAAACATCGGGCAAACCACCGCTCTAAATTGCCAAGAAAATCATGGAAGCCCATGATCGTCAAGGCCGCGGTGGCCGAATAGAGCGTCGGACTCAACACTGTCACGACGGCAATCTGAGTTCGAGGGTTCGAGTCACCGGCCGGCGCGTTGTTCCCTTGGGCAAGGAACTTCACCTCGATTGCCTACCTAGCCACTGGGTGGCCAAGCCAGCCCAAGTCAGTGCTGGTCCCAAGCCCGGATAAAATAGAGAGAATGATTACCCAAAAAGGTAACACCGGCACTCTCCGTGGAAAGGAACTGGGGACCCTACCACGTACTCACTCCAAGAGCCTCACAACATGAAAACTACAATCATGCTGTGACCACGGTGGCTCAGACATGAACCTACCGTTAAAAGAAGATATATATATATATATATATATATATATATTTTTTTTTTTATCGAGTCATCATCTCTATTTACCCGGCACTGACTTGGGCTGGCTTGGCCACCCAGTGGCTAGGCAGGCAATCGAGGTGAAGTTCCTAGCCCAAGGGAAACAACGCGCCGGCCGGTGACTCGAACCCTCGAACTCAGATTGTCGTCGTGACAGTCTTGAGTCCGACGCTCTAACCATTCGGCCACCGCGGCCCCATAACGGTAGGTTCATGTTTGAGCCGCCGTGGTCACAGCATGATACTTAACTGTAGTTTTCATGTTGTGATGCTCTTGGAGTGTGTACGTGGTAGGTTCCCCAGTTCCTTTCCACGGAGAGTGCCGGTGTTACCCTTTAGGTAATCATTCTCTCTACTTATCTGGGCTTGGGACCAGCACTGACTTGGGCTAACTTGCCCACCCAGTGGCTAAATAGGCAATCGAGTGTGAAGTTTCCTTGCCCAAGGAACTTCATGGTATCTAGTTCGATTTACCTAATATTATTTAAATCAGCGCGCGTCATCACATACATGAGCGGGCGATGCGTGTGTGCATGGATGCATCCACGCACTCACATTGCGGCGGTTAGTGTGTGTACATGCATGATTTCCTCAATTCACTACTGAGAGTTATATATGGCAGTGCCATATATAACTAATGAGAAGTTACTAATGAAGAAGTTTTAAGAAGAACCTTGATGAAAGTTTATCAGGAAAAGACAGATGCAATTTTTAGGGCACGTAATGATGATGTAAAGGATTGGAAAACTTAGTGTTAACAGGAAAGATAGAAGGGAAGAGAAGCAGGGTAGACAAAGAATAAAGATCTCAATATGGGCAGAAGTGACTTAGAACTGCTTAAGTTGTCAACAGACAGAACAGGATGGAAAACCATGATCGCCAACGCCCTGAAAGGACAAGGCACTTGAAGAAGAAGATGAAAGATATATCTATCTATCTATCTTCTATCTATCTATCTATCTATCTATATATATTATATATATATATATATATATATATATATATATATATAAATCATCATCATTAACGGTATGCTCATGTTTGAGCAGCCGTGGACCTCTGCACCATCCTTCGCCACTCAACTCGATCTTGCGCTTTTCTTTCCTCTTGTACCATCGACAGCCCACAAATATCTTTGATGTTGTCGCTCAGTCTCGTCTTCGGTTTGCCTCTTCCTCCGTTTCCTATCACCATCCCTGTCACAAGCTTTTCTCAATACTTTTACTTCTCATCACATGACCAATAACTTTAATTTCCTTTTTATTCAAGATGTCCAACAGCCGTGTATAAGGCCGCAGTGGCCGAGTGGTTAGAGCATCGGACTCAAGACTGTTACGACGGCAATCTGAGTTCGAGGGTTCGAGTCACCGGCCGGCGCGTTGATCCCTTGGGCAAGGAACTTCACCTCGATTGCCTACCTGGCCACTGGGTGGGTAAGCCAACCGAAGTTGGTGCCGGTCCCAGAATCGGGTAAATAGAGATGGTGACTCGATAAAAAAACCGGGCGGAAAGCAATGGCAAACCACCGCTCGAAATTGCCAAGAAAATCATGGCCGCGGTGGCCGAGTGGTTAGAGCATCGGACTGAAGACTATCACGACGGCAATCTGAGTTCTAGGGTTCGAGTCACCGACCGGCGCGTTGTTCCCTTGGGCAAGGAACTTTCACCTCGACTGCCTACCTAGCCACTGGATGGGCAAGCCAGCCCAAGTCAGTGCTGGTCCCAAGCCCGGATAAATAGAATGATTAAGGAACTGGGGACCCTACCACGTACTCACTCCAAGAGCATCACAACATGAAAACTACAATTGAGTATCATGCTGTGACCACGGCGGCTCAGACATGAACCTACCGTTAAAAGAAGATGTATGTATGTATGTATGTATGTATGTATTTATAAATGTATAGTTATA
>NW_023648261.1:7500-12500 GCF_015228065.2 Penaeus monodon | reverse complement strand
TTTATTGAATTCTGTAGTACAAATAATCCAGTTATAGCCAACACATTGTTCCAACACCACCCAAGACATTTGTACATGTGGTTTTCACCAGACAAAAGAACACGCAACCAAATTGACTACATTGTGTTGAACCAGAAATGGAAAAGTTGAATAAAAAATGCCAAGACAAGACCTGGTGCCGACTGCAACAGCGACCACCAACTACTACTAACTATTGACTTTAAAATAAGACTCAAAAAGATGGAGCGTCCAACACCACCTCTAAAGCTCGACTACAAAACTCCTGGCAACGATTACAGAATTACAGTGTCAAACAAATTTGAATTGCTCAATCAATGTGAAGAGTGATAAAACACCAAATGAGTTATGGGAAGAAGGAAAAGAACTCCTGCTGAGCACTGCTTAAGACTTTTGACTGCTTAACTATCGCCAAAAAGAAAAAGACAAAATCCCCCTGGATATCTGAAGAAACACTAAGTGAAACTTAAATAAGAAGATGCCTAAAACCAAAGTGTATCAATAATCCAGTTGAAGAAGTAATTTACAAAAAAACAAAATACAAAAATTCAAAGATTATTGCAACGAGATAAGGAAAAATATTTAAATGAACATTGCCAGAGAATTGAAAACTGTTCTATCAATAAGACAACTAAAGAACTCTACCAAGGAGTACGAAACATTACATGAAAATTTAAACCTACAATGGACACTATCAAAACTGAAGATGGACTAGTTTTATGTGATGGAAAAGAAGTCAAAGATAGATGGAATCAATATTGTTCCAACTTATACAAAAAGAATAAAGATCTAACAACAACATTAATTAGACTCAATGACAGCGAAGATGAACCACCGCCACTGCTAGACGAAGTTATAAAAGCCATAAAAGAATTAAATAATAACAAGAGCCCGGGAATAGATGAAATAACAGCAGAACTAATCAAGAATGCTGGCGAAAGTGTTGAATACTTCTACAAACTTTGTACGAAAATTTGGAATGAAAGAAGATGGCCAGAAGACTGGGTAAAATCAGTCTTTACTCCCATACCTAAAAAGGTGATGCACTTAAATGCAACAAAAACGCCACAGGTTGCTCTCAATAACATCTGGAAAGACCGAAGCATTACATTACGGACAAAGCTGAGGTTATTGAACTCATTAGTTTCCCCAATTGCGTCATATGGTTCTGAGTGTTGGGTGCTGAAGAAGATAGACAAGAAAAAGGTCAATAGTTTTGAACTATGGTGTTTCAGACGAGTACTACATATTACATGGACAGAAAAGAAAATGAATGATGAAGTGCTGAGAAAAATCAATTGTAAAGACTGGCTGTTGGACATCTTGAACAAAAGGAAACTAAAGTTTATTGGTCATGTGATGAGAAGTAAAAGTATTGAGAAATCACAGGGATGGTGATAGGAAACAGAGGAAGAGGCAAACCGAAGACAAGACTGAGCGACAACACCAAAGATATTTGCGGGCTGACGATGGTACAAGTGGAAAGAAAAGCACAAGATCGAGATGAGTGGCGAAGGATGGTGGAGAGGTCCACGGCTGCTCAAACATGAGCATACCGTTATTGATGATGACACCCACACACAGCACACACATAAGGACAACTCAGATGGGGGTTTATCCCTGTAAAATTGTCCAGATCACAGGAGGAATCCTGACGACGCCCTACCTTGGTGTTACTAGGCTCAGAACGCTAGCATACAACATACGTAATTATTATTTTATATCCGTTGAATCCGTTCAAACTTTTACATCTAATGTTTAATGTGAATTAATATAAATTAAATGTAGTTTCTTTCGTTAGGCAAGGGCAGTAATCACAGCCAGTATCATCAAAGAGCTCAAAGAAAAAATGAGCACACATCCTAATTATGCCTTCATCCTCAGAATGAAGCTTTTAAACTGCAAAGGCTCTTTATACTATATTTATCTCTCCGTATGCTCTTACATTCCTAACCAATACACCGCTAGCATTAGCGAATCTGAAGCTTCGAAACCATCAAGATCTTTCGGATTACTTTAATCATATCACCAGAATCTTGCTTTTCAATCGAATCAGAAATCTGTTGTAGTCTGGCATCAAAAGTAAGTACATGAGTCCTTTAACTTACCCTCTGCATCCTCACTCCTCGGCAGGACTCGTGGATCCGAAGCTTCGAAAGTGTCTAGGGTTTGCATCACACACGCATCGCAAAGTAAACGTTTCGGCGGAATAGTGTTGGTTTATCACCGTTTGCCCTCACTTGGGAGAAGTTTGATACAGAGAAAGTTTCTTTTTCGTATTTCATCATCAAAGGTGAGTAACTGTTAAGCATTTAAAATGTGTTCAGTGAAAATGTAGAGAGTGAGTGAGAGAAAAGAGAGAGAGAGAGAGAGAGAGAGAGAGAGAGAGAGAGGAGAGAGAGAGAGAGAGAGAGAGAAGAGAGAGAGAGAGAGAAGAGAGAAAATCGAAATTGGCACCCCATATCGTTGTTTGATAGAAAAACATTCTCCTCATATAAGTGACATATGATAACAGTGTGTTATCAGGTACTTTAAACTGGCGTGGGTGATATGTTGACACACTTAACAGAATACAAATTTTAACCAATTTTCTTCGGGAAAGTAACTTATATATAACCAATGTCTTACTAATTCATATAATGATAACATCCAGCGAAAATAGAACCTAGGCAAGTAACGTATGGGACGTTTGGTGAAGCTTCAGCAGATGGGAGGATAGATCCAAGCACACAGAATTCCAGTTGACACTGTTTACTGTCATAGGTCGCGGACTGCCATGGACTCGTGACGTCACAAAAATAAACGAACCATTTCTCAAAATAATTTACAATAAAATACAAACGAAATCAAATACGTGATAAAACCATCAGACAATTAAATGTACACATAAAAACCAAAGTAAACACCATAAGGACACAAAATAAAAAAAATAAGCATAGCAGTAAAATCAAAATTAAAACACTGGGCGAGAAAGATCCAAATAATAAATAAAACAAGATAAATAGATAAAACTATAAAATAAGTTTCAAACTCCATAAACGAAGCGTTAAAATAAAAGATATATAAACATGTTGACACCGCGAAACAAATTTACTCTATATTAAAATGAAACTAAGACTCGATGATAAAACATGACACTTAGAATACAAATTAAATATATTAAACAAAGGCAGAACAGGTAAAAAATAACACAAGGTAGTCATAAAAAACGGGCACCGGGATAACAAGTAGGGAAATTGTAGTGCCATAAAAAAATCAAGCGCGAGCGCAGCTGGAGTGCGTCGCTCTCTCCTCTGGATCGCAAACCACACTCCACAATATGTATTCATATATGTATATATATATACATATATATATATATATATATATATATATATATATATATATATATTATATATATATATATGCATGTATATATATAAATATGTGTATGAATATTATATATCTATATATATATAAAATATATATATATATATATATATATTATATATATATATATATGTATATATATATATATATATATATATATATATATATATTTTATATAATATTATGTATGTATATATATATATTACATATATATGTATATATATACATCTATACAGTCGACATCGACTGAAGGTGGCCGTCGATATATATATATATATATATATTATATATTATATATATATAATGTATATATATGTATATAAATATATGTATTCATTTATATATAAACATATATGAATATTATATATATATATATATATAATATTAATATAATATATTATATATATATATATATATATATCATATATATATATATATAATGTATACATATATATATATATATATATATATATATATATATATATATATATGTATATATATATATATATATATATATATATATATAATATATATATATATATTATATATATATATATATATATATCGAGTCCACAAACTACAATAGGTTTACTGGGATTTCACTTAAAGATATGAAGATTCCACCAGTCTGCAGGAAATGGACATCAGCGGAGGGAAAACAGTTCGCGCAGGTGACCAAACCATCTCATGGGCGTTGTTGTGTCTCCGAAATACAGCGTATATATGTTGAATCAGACGTTTAGTGAGACTGGGGCCTGTGTCCCCAAAGGACTGTTTATCAAAGGAGGTACAAGGAATAGTAAAAGTACCCACCTTCAAGGTTGAGGGACGATTGCTCTGATCCAGGTTGCGACGGAGGCGCTTGGCGAAAGATAAACTTACAGTTGAGAGGGTGAAGAGGGCGCGGGGACAGATCTAGTCAGTGTAGGCTGAGAACAAGTAGGTGAGGAGTCTCTCTGGGAGAGGAGCTATTCTAGAAGGTACGCACAAAACTGGTTAACTTGGCGAGGGAATTAGAAAGGAACGATGTAGGGAATCGATCTCCCCATCCAGGTACTGGGGACCTTAATATTGCTTCTTCTCCTGCCGACACCCTCCTTGCTTCCCACGTCCTCAGATACTCCCTTATGATGGTCTTCCTTCGTTGCCGCTCACTTGTCCTCCCCTGCCCTGCCATCTATACATATAACTTCATAATAGTTTTCTTTTCTCGGAGTCCTGCTAGCGTTGTATAGCCAATACAAGGAACGAAGCCATCAAAATTAGACACCGGTTTCTTCCGCAAGGTGTAAACCTGTCTGTGAATAGCACCATTTTTCTGTCTATGAAATAGCACCATTTTTTTTCTGCCTGTGAAATATCACCATTGTTTTCTGTCGGCGAAATAGTAGCCTTAATGTACCGATGTTCCTTCTGTTTGCAGAATAAAGCGTTTCTCTCGGGTCAGAATTGCTCCCGCATGTCAGTCTTCAAGCTATTCCTCGCGTCTTTAGAAGTTACATGTAATGAATCCTGTAAGGCGCACCCAGTGTTAACAGAGTACATGAGAGAGAGAGAGAGAGAAGGAGAGGAGAGAGGAGAGAGGAGAGAGAGAGAGAGAGAGGGGGGAGAGA
>NW_023648261.1:0-2500 GCF_015228065.2 Penaeus monodon | reverse complement strand
TACTTCCAATTAACCTGCAGTCACAGCATTAAGAGAAGTATCCGTAATGGAAGCAACCTCTTTATCAGATGGTTCAGCGGTGAATTACCAATAATCGAAATTTCATGGAGCTTTCATGGTGCAGTCCAATTCAAAGTCAACGACAACCACAGAGGAAACAATAAAAAATGAGAGAACTTCTAGTTCCGCTGCAAGCAATATTCCTCTAGAAATGAATCACTGTCTGATATGGCAGAACGTTGTACCACAGCTCATGCAAGTGCCACCGATGAGGATGTCCTTTTGTTCCAGCAAGTGCCTTCCCATACAGGGGGTAATTATCAGATCGTGATTATAGCTACGGCCTTTTTAGATAACCAGATATCCCCTGTAAAGTCTATCCCAAAAACGATGTAAGCACATCAATTATGTTTTTGTCATTTATATACAATGTGACGTCCTAGTCACTTGTTATTGTGAAAGAGCCTCTGAGGCTCAGACGTTCAAAGCATTCAAGAAAACTTCATGGGGCGGGAATATGTGGTTAGAAATTCGAATTTGTGAGGGAGACTAAAGGCAGAAGAGCGATGTTTCCTCGGTATAGTCACGGCAGAGATGCATGTGGTACACGACGCAAGTCTTCCTGCTGGCAGCAAAAACAGGCAAGTCGACGCGAATAGTAATGGTACTCAGAATAATCATGGTGGGAGGTTCGATGATATGAGCATCAGCAATTTCACACTCTGTACTTGCATTGTTGTATGAGTATTCCAGGTACACTGTTTATTCCCCATGTGTCTATCAGAGGCAACTTACTGTAAGCGACAATGTACCCACTACAAATGGGATCAAAGGCTGCCAACACTAGAGTAGTCTCGCATATCAGTCCGCTCTAATTTCTAGAAAACAATCTTAAAATTCCTTCTGTGGTCATCATTTGGCACGCAGGTGCAGACCGATTGTGTTTCTCAGGCACCTTCAGACTTAGATCCTGACCTTATATTCTTAGTTAAGGGTAGTTTGATCAAGCTTCTTTACCAATTCATAATACACCATAATCTCGTACAGCGATCCGCGATTCAATGCGGTGATTCCTCAGGTGGTGGTTTGTAAGGGTATCGTTCAATTTATGTTGCTCCGTGAAGTGGGCTAAAAGGAATACTGAACAATATAGAATTTAGCCCACCCAGCTTTCCCTAATTTGAGGCAAAAATCAGTTCAGTTTCTTTCCAGTTTCATCGTCGAAATACTAAGATCTACAGGATCACACACACAAAAAAAACCTTAGGTGTCGTTTCCCAAGGCTTAAACTATATTTCCGCGGCCAGGCTTTAGGATAAAAGGGTTGGATTAAGGCCGTAGGAATGTAGAAACATGGTTTAGAATATAAAAAAGCATATATATATATATAAAAAAAAAAGATGTAAGAGATAGGGACAGATAAAATAAATACAAGAGCTGAGCTAGATGGTGGGGTAGTTGTAAAATAGAATCTAGACAAAGCCAAGGGCAAGGGTGTGATAAGAGCAACTACGGAAAGTGTCCCGCTTATCACGTCTCCCATTCTTAGTGCGTAACCTGCTAAGCCGGAGAGATATTTCTGTCTGGGTCAACGCCTCTGCAAATATGTCACGTCAGCACTGGCGTTCCCTTGCGCGCTAAATGTCACTTTACAAAGTTAATTACCTTAGGCTCGAACTGGGAACATAAATAATTACCACTGTGGACGCACTTGAATTCACTTCACAGAAAGCAATTTAGCCCATGATGCAAGTACAGTAAGTGTGCCAACATAGTATATATATAATAACCATTTGAATATCTCATCACGACCGAATTTTTCAAAGACGCTCACGATATTTACTGTGTATTATCAGTTACAACACTTAATGCATAACTCATTACTGCGACATAACAGCTATGGGTTATATTACCAAACACAATTAAGGTATGCAGAAAGACCAGCAAGAGGTCTGGGGCATAGCTAGTGAAATACGGCGATAGATGGGGGGTATGTTTTTTGGGGGGTTCATAAGGCGAACTTTTTAGTAATTAGCGCGTTAAGGAAGGGGTTAGTCCGTTCGTCCGCTCAGTTGACAAGTACGGTCTTGTAATCTTTTACCGATGATGGATACAGGCATACTCCCTAATACCAGATGGCCACAAACAAATAGAATTTCATAACATGCATTGTCAGTAAGTATTTCCAACATAAGATGCACAAGATAAAGCAATAAATTAGGTAAATGAAAAATCCTGCACCAAGTGATATATAATACGTAAGAATCAGAGGCAGAAACACCATTTGTGAAATGCTTTAAAAAATCACAGCTGAAAACGGATGTAAAGTTTAAAAAATGAAATGAAAGTAAACAAAATAGTGCACAATAAGCCAAACAACAACACAGATGCAAGCATTACACCAAAAATAAAAGAAACTACAGGAAATAGCGAATTACTACAAAGTAGGGACTCTTAGCATAGCCAAAGCTCTCCTGTTTTATATATTTTTTTTGGCAAT
>NW_023648260.1:133356-147241 GCF_015228065.2 Penaeus monodon | reverse complement strand
TTTATTATATCTATACTATACAACTATATAATAAATTATACATAAATTAATAAACGTTTTTATACATTATTGTAATTTTCATAATGGTTATTATTGTAATTATTACTGTTATAATAAATTTTTTGGCAATGATACTAATAATTAAAGTAATTATAATAATAATAATAATTATTATAATAACAATAATAATAATGATTATAATAATAATGATAATAATGATAATAAAGATAATAATAATGATAATAGTAATAATATTAATAATCATAAAATGTTATCCAAATTCTCTTTATTCTCACTTTTATCATCATTAATGTCATGATAATGATAATAATATGAATAATGATAATATTAAAAACAATATTATAACAATTAGTATTATTATAATTATACTTATCATTTTTATTATTGTTATTATTACAGTTATAATATATTTTTTGCCAATAATACTAATAATTAAAGTAATAATAATAATAATAATAATAATAATAATAATAATAATAATAATGATAATAATGATAATAATCATAATAATAATGATAATTGTAATGATATTAATAATCATCAAACGTTATCCAAATTATATTTATTCTCACTTTTATCCTCATTATTGTCATGATTAATAGAAGTATATTAATTATTATCATTATTACCCTAATAATTGCCAGAATCATCAAATGAATGGAAAAAAACGTCATTTTGGAGTCTACTCTCAAAAGGCAATATTTTGCTAGATTTTGCCACTTTTTCGACTTTTGGGATTTTTTTTATTTTACATTTTTTATTATATATGAACACAATTCCTGTTATTATCATCATTATTATCATGATTATCATCATTATTATCGTTATCATCATCATTATTATCATTATCATCATTATCATCATCATTATCATCATTATTGCAATTATCATCATCATTATTGCAATTACTATCATTATTATTGCAATTATTGGAGTTATAATATATATTTTTACATCTATACTAATAACAACTACATTAATAATAGTAACAACAATAATATTAACAATAATAACGTTTTTATAATCCTTATTTATATCATTATTTCATTTAATATCGTTATTACTGTAATTATTACTGTTATAATAATTATTTTTACAATTATACTACCAGTGAAAATAATAATAATGATAATAATAACAATGATAATATTATTAACAATATTATAACAATTAGTATCATTATAATTATACTTATTATTATTATTATTATTCTTATTATTACAGTTATAATATATTTTTTGGCAATAATACTAATATTTAAAGTAATAATAATAATAATAAAAATAATAATAATAATAATAATAATAATAATAATAATAATAATAATAATAATAATAATAATAATAATGATAATAATAATGATAATAATAATAATATTAATAATCATCAAATGTTATCCAAATTCTCTTTATTCTCAATTTTATCATCATTATTGTTATGATTAATAGAATTCTGGTAATTATTATCATTATTACACTAATAATTGCCAGAATCTTCAAATTAATGGAAAAAACGTCATATTGGAGGCTACTTTCACAAGGCTATATTTCGCTACATTTTGCCGCTTTTTCGACTTTTGGGATTTTATTCTTTTACCCTTTTTTATTATGTATGGACACAATTCCTATTATTATCATCATTATTATCATAATTATCATCATTATTATCGTTATCATCATCATTATCATCATTATCATCATCATTATCATCATTATTGCAATTATTATCATCATTATTGCAATTATTATCATTATTATCGCAATTATTGCAGTTATAATATATATTTTTACATCTATGCTAATAACAACTAATATAATAAGAGTAATAACAATAATAATAACAATAATAACGTTTTTATAATCATTATTTATATCATTATTTCAGTGAATATTGTTATTATTGTAATTATTACTGTTATAATAATTATTTTTACAATTATACTACCAGTAAAAATAATAATAATGATAATAATAATAGCAATAATAATATTAATAACAATATTATTACAATTAGTATTATTATAATTATACTTATTATTATTATTATTGTTATTATTACAGTTATGATATATTTTTTGGCAATAATACTAATAATTAAAGTAATTTTAATAATAATAATAATAATAATAATAATTATAATAATAATGATAATAATGATAATAAAGATAATAATAATGATAATAGTAATAATATTAATAATCATAAAATGTTATCCAACTTCTCTTTATTCTCACTTTTATCATCATTATTGTCATGATAATGATAATAATATGAATAATAATAATACTAAAAACAATATTATAATAATTAGTTAATTATACTTATCATTATTATTATTGTTATTATTACAGTTATAATATATTTTTTGCCAATAATACTAATAATTAAAGTAATAATAATAATAATAATAATAATAATAATAATAATAATAATAATAATAATAATAACAATAATAATAATAATAATAATAATGATAATAATCATAATAATAATGATAATAGTAATAATATTAATAATCATCAAACGTTATCCAAATTCTATTTATTCTCACTTTTATCCTCATTATTGTCATGATTAATAGAAGTCTGGTAATTATTATCATTATTACCCTAATAATTGCCAGAATCATCAAATGAATGGAAAAAAAAACGTCATTTTGGAGTCTACTCTCAAAAGGCAATATTTCGCTAGATTTTGCCGCTTTTTCGACTTTTGGGATTTTTTTTCTATTACCTTTTTTATTATATATGGACATAATTCCTGTTATTATCATCATTATTATCATGATTATCATCATTATTATCGTTATCATCATCATTATTATCATTATCATCATTATCATCATCATTATCATCATTATTGCAATTATTGGAGTTATAAAATATATTTTTACATCTATACTAATAACAACTACATTAATAATAGTAACAACAATAATAATAACAATAATAACGTTTTTATAATCATTATTTATATCATTATTTCAATTAATATCGTTATTACTGTAATTATTACTGTTATAATAATTATTTTTACAATTATACTACCAGTGAAAATAATAATAATGATAATAATAACAATGATAATATTAATAACAATATTATAACAATTAGTATTATTATAATTATACTTATTATTATTATTATTATTGTTATTATTACAGTTATAATATATTTTTTGGCAATAATACTAATATTTAAAGCAATAATAATAATAATAATAATAATAATAATAATAATAATAATAATAATAATAATAATAATAATAATAATAATAATGATCAAATGTTATCCAAATTCTCTTTATTCTCAATTTTATCATCATTATTGTTATGATTAATAGAATTCTGGTAATTAATATCATTATTACACTAATAATTGCCAGAAACATTTCGCTACATTTGGCCGCTTTTTCGACTTTTGGGATTTAATTCTTTTACCTTTTTTTATTATATATGGACACAATTCCTATTATTATCATCATTATTATCATAATTATCATCATTAATATCGTTATCATCATCATTATCATCATTATCATCATCATTATCATCATTATTGCAATTATTATCATCATTATTGCAATTATTATCATTATTATTGCAATTATTGCAGTTATAATATATATTTTTACATCTATACTAATAACAAATACAATAATAATAGTAATAACAATAATAATAACAATAATAATGTTTTTATAATAATTATTTATATCATTATTTAAATTAATATCGTTATTACTGTAATTATTACAGTTATAATAATTATTTTTACATTTATTCTACCAGTAAAAATAATAATAATGATAATAATAACAATGATAATATTAATAACAATATTATAGCAATTAGTATTATTATAATTATACTTATTATTATTATTATTGTTATTATTACAGCTATAATATATTTTTTGGCAATAATACTACTAATTAAAGATATAATAATAATAATAATAATAATAATAATAATAGAAATAATAATAATAATAATAATAATAATAATAATGATAATAATAACGATAATAGTAATAATATTAATAATCATCAAATGTTATCCAAATTCTCTTTATTCTCACTTTTATCATCATTATTGTCATTATTAATAGAATTCTTGTAATTATTATCATTACCCTAATAATTGCCAGAATCATCAAATGAATGGAAAAAACGTCATTTTTGAGTCTTCTCTCAAAAGGCTATATTTCGCTAGATTTTGCCGCTTTTTCGACTTTTGGGATTTTTTTTCTTTTATCTTTTTTATTATTTATGGACACAATCCCTGTTATTATCATCATTATTATCATTATTATCATCATTATTATCGTTATCATCATCATTATCATCATTATCATCATTATCATCATCATTATCATCATTATTGCAATTATTATCATCATTATTGCAATTATTATCATTATTTTTGCAATTATTGCAGTTATAATATATATTTTTATATCTATACTAATAACAACTACAATAACAATAGTAATAACAATAATAATAACAATACTAACGTTTTTATAATCATTATTTATATCATTATTTCAATTAATATCGTTATTACTGTAATAATTACTGTTATAATATTTTTTTGTCGATAATACTAATAATTAAATTAATAATAGATAATAATATAATAATAATAATAATAATAATAATAATAATAATAATAATAATAATAATAATAATAATAATAATATAATGAAATAATAATTATAATAGTAATAATATTAATAATCATCAAATGCTATCCAAATTCTCTTTATTCTCACTTTTATCATCATTATTGCCATGATTAATAGAATTCTGGTAAGTATTATCATTATTACCCTAATAATTGCCAGAATCATAAAATGAATGGAAAAAACGTCATTTTGGAGTATACTCGCAAAAGGCTATATTTCGGTAGATTTTGCCGCTTTTTCTACTTTTGGGATTTTTTTTTTTACCTTTTCTTTTTTATTATATATGGACACAATTCCTGTTATTATCATCATTATTATCATGATTATCATCATTATTATCGCTATCATCATCATTATCATCATTATCATCATTATTGCAAGTATTATCATCATTATTGCAATTATCATTATTAATGAAATTATTGCAGTTATAATATATATTTTTACATCTATACTAATAACAACTACAATAATAAATACAATAATAACGTTTTTATAATCATTATTTATATCATTATTTCAATTAATATCGTTATTACTGTCATTATTACTGTTATAATAATTGTTTTTACAATTATACTTCTAATAAAAATAATAATAATGATAATAACATCAATAATAATATTAATAACAATATTATAACAATTAGTATCATTATAATTATACCTATTATAATTATTATTGTTATTATTACAGTTATAATATATTTTTTGGCAATAATACTAATAATTAAAGTAATAATAATAATAATAATAATAATAATAATAATAATAATAATAATAATAATAATAATAATAATAATAATAATAATAATAATAATAATAATAATAATAATAATAATAATGATAATAATAATGATAATAGTAATAATAATAGTAATAATATTAATAATCATTAAATGTTATCCAAATTCTCTTTATTCTCACTTTTATCATCATTATTGCCATGATTAATAGAATTCTGGTAATTATAATCATTATTACCCTAATAATTACCAGAATCATCAAATGAATGGAAAAAACGTCATTTTGGAGTGTGCTCTCAAAAGGCTATATTTCGCTAGATTTTGCCACTTTTTCGACTTTTAGGATTTTTTTTCTTTTACCTTTTTTTATTATATATGGACACAATTCCTTTTATTATCCTCATTATTATCATGATTATCATAATTATTATCGTTATCATCATCATTATCATCATTATCATCATCATTATCATCATTATTGCAATTATTATCATCATTATTGCAATTATTATCATTATTATTGCAATTATTGCAGTTATAATATATATTTTTACATCTATACTCATAACAACTACAATAATAATAGTAATAACAATAATAATAGCAATAATAACGTTTTTATAATCATTATTTATATCATTATTTCAATTAATATCGTTATTACTGTAATTATTACTGTTATAATAATTATTTTTACAATTATACTACCAGTAAAAAAAATAATGATAATAATAGCAATAATAATGTTAATAACAATATTATAACAATTAGTATTATTATAATTATACTTATTATTATAATTATTGTTATTATTACTGTTAAAATATATTTTTTGGCAATAATACTAATAATTAAAGTAATAATAATAATAATAATAATAATAATAATAATAATAATAATAATAATAATAATAATAATAATAATAATAATAATAATAATAAATGATAATAATGATAATAATAATGATAATTGTAATAATATTAATAATCATCAAATGTTATCCAAATTGTCTTTATTCTCACTTTTATCATCATTATTGTCATGATTAATAGAATTCTGGTAATTATTATCATCATTACCCTAATAATTGCCAGAATCATCAAATGAATGGAAAAAAAATTATTTTGGAGTCTAGTTTCGAAAGGGTATATTTCGCTAGATTTTGCCGCTTTTTCGACTATTGGGATTTTTTTTCTTTTACCTTTTTTATTATATATGGACACAATTCCTGTTATTATAATCATTATTATTATGATTATCATCATTATTATCGTTATCACCATCATTATTACCAGTATCATCATTATCATCATCATTATCATCATTATTGCAATTATTATCATCATTATTGCAATTATTATCATTATTATTGCAATTATTGCAGTTATAATATATATTTTTATATCTATACTAATAACAACTACAATAATAATAGTAATAACAATAATAATAACAATAATAACATTTTTATAATCATTATTTATATCATTATTTCAATTAATATCGTTATTACTGTAATTATTACTGTTATGATAATTATTTTTACAATTACCAGTAAAAATATAAATAATGATAATAATATCAATAATAATATTAATAACAATATTATAACAATTAGTATTATTATAATTATACTTATTATTATAATTATTGTTATTATTACAGTTATAATATATTTTTTTGGCAATAAGACTAATAATTAAAGTAATAATAATAATAATAATGATAATAATAATAATAATAATAATAATAATAATAATAATAATAATAATAATAATAATGATAAAATGTTATCCAAATTCTCTTTATTCTCACTTTTATCATCATTATTGTCATGATTAATAGAATTCTGGTAATTATTATCATTATTACCCTAATATTTGCCAGAATAATCAAATGAATGGAAAAAACGTCATTTTGGAGTCAACTCTCAAAAGGCTATATTTCGCTAGATTTTGCCGCTTTTTCGACTTTTGGTTTTTTTTTCTTTTAACTTTTTTTTTTATATATGGACACTATTCCTGTTATTATCACATTATTATCAGATATCATTATAATTATCGTTTCATCATCATTATCATCATTATCATCATTATCATCATCATTATCATCATTATTGCAATTATTATCATCATTATTGCAATTGTTATCATTATTATTGCAATTATTGCAGTTATAATATATATTTTTACATCTATACTAATAACAACTACAATAATAATAGTAATAACAATAATAATAACAATATAACGTTTTTATAATCATTATTTATATCATTATTTCAATTAATATCGTTATTACTGTAATTATTACTGTTATAATAATTATTTTTACAATTATACTACCAGTAAAAATAATAATAATGATAATAATAACAATAATAATATTAATAACAATATTATAACAATTAGTATTATCATAATTATACTTATTATTATTAATATTGTTATTATTACAGTTATGATATATTCTTTGGCAATAATACTAATAATTAAAGTAATAATAGTAATAATAATAATAATAATAATAATAATATTAATAATAATAATAATAAAAATAATAATAATAATAATGATAATAATGATAATAATAATGATAATAGTATTAATATTAATAATCATCAAATGTTATAAAAATTCTCTTTATTCTCACTTTTATCATCATTATTGTCAGGATTAATAGAATTCTGGTAATTATTATCATTATTACCCTAATATTTGCCAGAATCATCAAATGAATGGAAAAAACGTCAGTTGGAGTCTCCTCTCAAAGGGTATATTTCGCTAGATTTTGCCGCTTTTTCGACTTTTGGGATTTTTTTTCTTTTATCTTTTTTTTTATTATATATGGACACAATCCCTGTTATTATCATCCTTATTATCATGATTATCATCATTATTATCGTTATCATCATCATTATCATCATTATCATCATGATTATAATCATTATTGCAATTATTATCATCATTATTGCAATTATTATCATTATTATTGCAATTATTGCAGTTATAATAGTTATTTTTACAATTATACTACCAGTAAAAATAATAATAATGATAATAATATCAATAATAATATTAATAACAATATTATAACAATTAGTATTATTATAATTATACTTATTATTATTATCATTGGTATTATTACAGTTATAATATATTTCTTGGCAATAATACTAATAATTAAAGTAATAATAATAATAATAATAATAATAATGATAATAATAATAATAATAATAATAATAATAATAATAATAATAATAATAATATTAATAATCATCAAATGTTATCCAAATTCTCTTTATTCTCACTTTTATCATCATTATTGTCATGATCAATAGAATTTTGGTAATTATTATCATTATTACCTTAATAATTTCAAGAATCAGGAAATGAATGGAAATAAACGTCATTTTGGAGTCTACTCTCAAAAGGCTATATTTCGCTAGATTTTACCGCTTTTTCGACTTTTGGGATTTTTTTCTTCTACTTTTTTTTATTATATATGGACACAATTACTGTTATTATCATCATTATTATCATGATTATCATCATTATTATCGTTATCATCATCATTATCATCATTTTCATCATTATCATCATCATTATCGTCATTATTGCAATTATTATCATCATTATTGCAATTATTATCGTTATTATTGCAATTATTGCAGTTATAATATATATTTTTACATCTATACTAATAACAACTACAATAATAATAGTAATAACAATAATAATAACAATAATAACGTTTTTATAATCATTATTTATATTATTATTTCAATTAATATCGTTATTACTGTAATTATTACTGTTATATTAATTGTTTTTACAATTATACTACCAGTAAAAATAATAATAATGATAATAATAACAATAATAATATTAATAACAATATTATAACAATTAGTATTATTATAATTATACTTATTATTATTAATATTGTTATTTTTACAGTTATAATATATTTTTGGCAATAATACTAATAATTAAAGTAATAATAATAATAATAATAATAATAATAATAATAATAATAATAATAATGATAATAATGATAATAATGATAATAATAATGATAATATTAATAATATTAATAATCATCAAATGTTATCCAAATTCTCTTTATTCTCACTTTTATCATCATTATCGTCATGATTAATAGAATTCTGGTAATTATTATCATTATTACCCCAATAATTGCCAGAATCATCAAATGAATGGAAAAAACGTCATTTTGGAGTCTACTCTCAAAACGCTATATTTCGCTAGATTTTGCCGCTTTTTCGAGTTTTGGGATTTTTTTTCTTTTACCTTTTTTTTTATTATATATGGACAAAATTCCTGTTATTATCATGATTATTATCATGATTATCATCATTATTATCGTTATCATCATCATTATCATCATTATCATCATTATCATCATCATTATCATCATTATTGCAATTATTATCATCATTATTGCAATTATTTCATTATTATTGCAATATTGCAGTTATAATATATATTTTTACATCTATACTAATAACAATACAATAATAATAGTAATAACAATAATAATAACAATAATAACGTTTTATAATCATTATTATATCATTATTTCAATTAATATCCATTACTGTAATTATTACTGTTATAATAATTGTTTCTACATTATACTACCAGTAAAATCAATAATAATGATAATAATAACAATAATAATATTAATAACAATATTATAACAATTAGTATCATTATAATTATACTTATTATTATTATTATTATTGTTATTATTGCAGTTAAAATATATTTTTTGGCAATAATACTAATGATTAAAGTAATAATAATAATAATAAAATAATAATAATAATAATAATGATAATAATAATAATAATAATAATGATAATAATAATGATAATAGTAATAATAATAGTAATAATATTAATAATCATTAAATGTTATCCAAATTCTCTTTATTCTAACTTTTATTATCATTATTGTCATGATTAATAGAATTCTGGTAATTATTATCAATATTTCCCTAATAATTACCAGAATCATCAAAGGAATGGAAAAAACGTCATTTTGGAGTCTACTTTCAAAAGGCTATATTTCGCTAGATTTTGCCGCTTTTTCGACTTTTGGGATTTTTTTTCTTTTACATTTTTTTTATTATATATGGACACAATTCCTGTTATTATCATCATTATTATCATGATTATCATCATTATTATCGTTATCATCATCATTATCATCATTATCATCATTATCATCATCATTATCATCATTATTGCAATTATTATCATCATTATTGCAATTATTATCATTATTATTGCAATTATTGCAGTTATAATATATATTTTTACATCTATACTAATAACAACTACAATAATAATAGTAAAAACAAAAATAATAACAATAATAACGTTTTTATAATCTATATTTATATCATTATTTCAATTAATATCGTTACTACTGTAATTATTACTGTTATAATAATTTTTACAATTATACTACCAGTAAAAATAATAATAATGATAATAATAACAATAATGATATTAATAACAATATTATAACAATTAGTATTATTATAATTATACTTATTATTATTATTATTGTTATTATTACAGTTATAATATATTTTTGGGCAATAATACTAATAATTAAGCAATAATAATAATAATAATAATAATAATAATAATAATAATAATAATAATATGATAATAATAATGATAATAGTAATAATGTTAATAATCATCAAATGTTATCCAAATTCTCTTTATTCTCACTTTTATCATCATTATTGTCATGATTAAAAGAATTCTAGTAAATATTATCATTATTACCCTAATAATTGCCAGAATCATCAAATGAATTGAAAAAACGTCATTTTGGAGTCTTCTCTGAAAAGTCTATATTTCGCTAGATTTTGCCGCTTTTTCGACTTTTGGGATTTTTTTTTCTTTTACCTTTTTTTATTATATATGGACACAATTCCTGTTATTATCATCATTATTATCATGATTATCATCATTATTATCGTTAACATCATCATTATCATCATTATCATCATTATCATCATCATTATCATCATATTGTAATTATTATTATCATTATTGCAATTATTATCATTATTATTGTAATTATTACTGTTATAATAATTATTTTTACAATTATACTACCAGTAAAAATAATAATAATGATAATAATAATAACAATAATAATATTAATAACAATAATAATGATAATAATGATAATAATAATGATAATATTAATAATATTAATAATCATCAAATGTTATCCAAATTCTCTTTATTCTCACTTTTATCATCATTATTGTCATGATTAATAGAATTCTGTAATATTATCAACTATTACATTGACAGAATCATTAAATTTAATGAAAAAACGTATTTGGAGTCTACTACAAAAATACTATATAGTTTTTTAGATTTTCCAACTATTTCTTTTGGATTTTTTTCTTTTACTTTTTATTATTTACGATAACAACCCTTTATTATCATCATTATTATATATAATATTATACGTTTATATCATATTTTCTAATTAACATCATATTATTCATCATTTATTAATTTTATATATTTTGCAATTATATCATTATTATTGCAATTATTCCATTATAAATATATTTTACATCTATAATAATAAATAAAAATAATAGTAATAACAATATAATAACAATATAACTTTTATAATCATTATTTCAATAATATCGTTATTACTGTAATTATTACTGATAATATAATTATTTACAATTAATTACCATAAAAATAATTAATTTAGATATAATAACAATAAAAATATTAATAAACAATATAATATTAGTATTTTTAATTAAACCTAGTATTATTATATTGTTAATACAGTTATAATCATATTTGGAGTTACTTCAAAATATATATTAAGTTTAGATTAATAATAATTAGAATAATAATTAATACCTTTAATAATAATATAATAACAAGTAATATAATAATATATAATAATAATAATATATAATAATATTAATAATAATATAATGATAATATAATGATATATATTAATATAATTAATCATCAAATGTTATCCAAATTCTCTTATTCTCACTTTTATCATCATTATTGTATGATATAGAATTTTGGTAATTATTATCATTATTACCCTAATAATTGCAGAATCACGAAATGAATGGAAAAAACTTCATTTTGGAGTCTACTCTCAAACATATATTTCACTAGATTTTGCCGCTTTTTCACGTTTTGGGATTTTTTTTCTTTTACCTTTTTAAAAATATATATGGACAAATTACATGTTATTATCATCATATTAATATATTATATCATATTATCGTTATCATCATATTATATCTTATCATCATCATTATCTTTATTATTGCATTATATATCATTTATGGCATAATATATATTATATTAATTATTGCAGTTATAATAATAATATTTTTAATATATATACTAATAACAACTACAATAATAATAGTAATAAAAATAATAATAACAATAATAACGTTTTTATAATCATTATTTATATCATTATTTCAACTAATATCGTTATTACTTTAATTATTACTGTTATAATAATTATTTTTACAATTATACTACCAGTAAAAATAATAGTAATGATAATAATAATAATAATAATGATAATAATGATAATAATAATGATAATAGTAATAATATTAATAATCATCAAATGTTATCCAAATTCTCTTTATTCTCACTTTTATCATCATTATTGTCATGATAATAGAATTCTGGTAATTATTATCATTATTACCCTAATATTGCAGAATCTTCAAATGAATGAAAAAAAAGTCATTTTGCCGCTTTTCGAATTTGGGATTTTTTTTCTTTTACCCTTTTTATTATATATGGACACAATTCCTGTTATTATCATCATTATTATCATGATTATCATCATTATTATCGTTATCATCATCATTATCATCATAATCATCATTATCATCATTATTATCATCATTATTGCAATTATTATCATTAGTATTGCAATTATTATCATTATTATTGCAATTATTGCAGTTATAATAATTATTTTTACAATTATACTACCAGTAAAAATAATAATGATGATAATAATAACAATAATAATATTAATAACAATATTATAACAATTAGTATTATATATTATACTTATTATATCATTATTGTATATTACAGTTATAATATTTTTTGGCAATAATAATATAATTAAAGTAATAAATAATTATAATAATAATAATAAATAATAATAATAATAATAATAATAATAATAATAATATTGATAATAATGTAATAATATGATAATAGTAATAATATTAATAATCATCAAATGTTATCCAATTCTCTTTATTCTCACTTTTATCATCATTATCGTCATGATTAAAAGAATTCTGGTAATTATTAACATTATTACCCTAATAATTGCCAGAAT
>NW_023648260.1:115833-133256 GCF_015228065.2 Penaeus monodon | reverse complement strand
AAATATAATCTTAAATACTAATGACCACAACAATATAATAGTAAAAACAATAATAATAACAAAAAACGATTTTATAATAATTATTTATATCATTATCTTAATTAGTATTGTAATTACTGTAATTATTACTGTTATATCAATTATTTTTGGAATTATACTACCAGTACAAATAATAATAATGATAATAATAACAATAATAATGTTAATAACAATATTATAACGACTAGCATTATTATTATTATACGTATTATTATTATTATTATTGTTATTATTAGAGTTATGATATATTTTTTGGCAATAATGCTGATAATTAAGATAAGAGTAATAATAATAATAATAATAATAATAATAATAATAATAATAATAATAATAATAATAATAATAATAATAATAATAATGATAATACTAATAATATTAATAATATTCAAAAGTTATCAAAATTCTCTTTATTCTCACTTTTATCATCATTGTTGTCATGATTAATACAATTCTGGTTATTATTATCATTATTACCCTCATAATTGCCGAAATCATCAAAGAAATCGAAAAAACGTCATTTTGGAGTAAACTCTCAAATAGCTATATTTCGCTAGATTTTGCCGCTTTTTCGACTTTTGGGATATTTTTTTCTTTTACCTTTTTTATATTATATATTGACACAATTCCTGTTATTATCATCATCATTATCATCATTATCATCATTATCATCATCATTATCATCATTACTGCAATTATTATCATCATTATTCAATTTTTATCATTATTATTGCAATTATTGGAGTTATAATATATATCTTTCCAATAATACTAATAACCACGACAAAATATAATAGTAATAACAATAATAATAACAATAATAACGATTTTATAATAATTATTTATATCTTTAATCTTAATTAGTATTGTAATTACTGTAATTATTACTGTTTAAACAATTATATTTGCAATTATACTACCAGTATAAATATAAATAATGATAATAATAACAATAATAATGTTAATAACAATATTATAACGACCTAAGGGGGCATATTATTTTATAATTATTATTATGATTATTATGTTATTATTAGAGTATAATATATTTTTTGGCAATAATGACTAATAATAAGGAATAAGAGTAATAATCATTATAATAATAATAATAAAATAATAATAATAATAATATAATAATAATAAATAAGAATAATAATAATAATAATAATTGATAATAACTAATAATAATAATAATAATGAAATAATCATAATATTATAATTTTCAAAGTTATTCAAAAATTCTCTTTATCTCACTTTTATCATCATTGTTGTCTGATAATACAATTCTGGTAATATTATCATTATTACCTAATAATTACCGAAATCATCAAAAGAACTCGAAAAAAACGCATTTTGGAGTATACTTCTCAAAAGGCTATATTCGCTAGATTTTCCCGCTTTTTTCGAATTTGGGATTTTTTTTCTTTTACCCCCCCCCTTTTTTGTATATATATATGGACACAATTCCTGTTATTATCATCATCATTATCATGATTATCATCATATTATCGTATCATCATCATATCATCATTATCATCATTATCATCATCCTTATCATTCATTAACTTGCAATTATTATCATCATTATTGCAATTGTTATCATTATTATGCAATTAATGGAGTTATATATAAAAATTTTCTTTTTTGCAATAATACTAATGACCACAACAATAATAATAGTTAAATACACAATAATAATAAACAATAATAACGATTTTATAATAATTATTTATATCATTATCTTAATTAGATTGTAAATTACTGCTAAATATACTGTTATATCAAAATTATTTTGGAATATACTACCAGTACAATATAATACTGAGAATAATAACAATAATAATGTTAATAATACAATAGTTATACAACGGACGAGAATTAGTATTATTATACGTATTAATATATTATTATTGTTGATTATTAGAGTTATATATATTTTGTTTTTGTCTTGGAATAATGCGATAATTAAGATAAGAGTAATAATAATAATAATAATAATAATAATAATAATAATAATAATAATAATAATAATAATAATGATAATACTAATAATATTAATAATATTCAAAAGTATCAAAATTCTCTTTATTCTCCACATTTATCATCATGGTTGTCATGGATTATACAAATTCTGGTTATTATTATTCATTATTACCCTCATAATTGCCGAAAATCATCAAAGAAATCGAAAAAACGTCATTTGAGAGTAAACTCTCAAATAAGCTATATTTCGCTAGATTTTGCCGCTTTTTCGACTTTTGGGATTTATTTTTTTTCTTTTACCTTTTTTATAGTATATATTGACACAATCATGTTATTATCAGCATCATTATCATGAGTATCATCATTATTACGTTATCATCATCATTATCATCATTATCATCTTATTCATCATCCATTATCATTCATTACTGCATATATTATCACATTATTGCAATTGTTATCATTATTATTGCAATTATTGGAGTTAAAATATATATCTTTCCAAGAATACTAATAACCACGACAATAATAATAGTAATAAACAATAATAATAACAATAATAACGATTTTATATAATATTTATTCATTATTAATTAGTATTGGAATTACTGTAATTATTATGTTATAACAATTATATTTGCCCATTATACTACCAGTATAAATAATAATATGATAATAATAAAAATAATAATGTTAATAACAATATTATACGACTGCCATTATTATTATAACTTATTATTATTATTATTATGTTAGTATCAGAGTATGATTATATTTTTGACAATAAGGCTAATAAATAAGATTAAGAATAAAAATAAATATTAATAATAAATAATAATAATAATAATAATAATAATAATAATAATAATTAAATCACCCCATAATAATAATAATAATAAGATAATACTAATAATATTAATAAATATTCAAAGTTATCAAAATTCTCTTTATTCTCACTGTTATCATCATTGTGTCATGATAATTACAAATTCTGGTAATTATTATCATTATTACCCTAATAATTGCCGAAATCATCAAAGATACTCGAAAAAAACGTCATTTTGAGTATACTCTCAAAAGGGCTATATTCGCTAGATTTTGCCGCTTGTGCGACTTTGGGATTTTTTCTTTTACCTTTTTTATATTATTATGGAACATAATTCCTGTATTATTCCTCATCATTATCATGGGATTATCATCATATTATCGTTATCATCATCATATCATCTATCATTCATTATCATCATCATATCACATTATTTTTATTTATACTTATTATTATTATTATTATTATTGTTATATTAGAGTTATGATATATTTTTGGGCAATAATGCTAATATATAAAGATAAGAGTAATAATAATAAATCATAATAATAATAATAAGAATAAAATAACAATATAATAATAATAATAATAATAAATGATAATACTAATATTATTAATAATATTCAAAAAGTTATCAAAATCTCTTTATTCTCACTTTTATCATCATTGTTGTCATGATTAATACAATTCTGTAATTATTATCAGTATTACCCTAATACTTGCCGAAATCATCAAAGAACTAGAAAAAACGTCATTTGGAGTATATACTCTCAAAAGGCCTATATTTCGCTAGATTTTGCCGCTTTTTCGATTTTGGGATTTTTTTTCTTTACCTTTTTTATATTTATATGGACAACAATTTTTTTTCCGGTTATTATCATCTCATATCATGATTATCAATCATGATTATCGTTATCATCATCATTATCATCATTATCATCAGTATAGCATCATTATCATCATTACTGAAATTATATCCTCATATATTGCAATTGTTATCATTATTATTACAATATTGGATTATAATATAATCTTTGCAAAAATACTAATTAACCACAACAATAAACAATAGTAATAACAATAATTAATAACAATAATAACGATTTTATAATAATTATTATATCATTATCTTAATTAGTATTGTTAATTACTGTAAATTATTACTGTTATAACAATGATTTTGCAATTATACTACACGATACAAAAATAATAATAATGCTAATAATAACAATAATAAGGTTAATACACAATATTAACGACTAGCATTATATTTATTATACGTAATTATATTATGATTGTATTATTAGAGTTATGATATATTTTTTGGCAATAATGCTGATAATTAAGATAAGAGCAATAATAATAATAATAATAATAATAATAATAATAATAATAATAATAATAATGATAATAATAATAATAATAATAATAATAATAATAATAAAAATAATGATAATACTAATAATATTGAATTAATATTCAAACGTTATCAAAATTATCTTATTCTCACTTTATCATCATGTTGTCATGATTAATACAATTCTGGTAATTATGATAATTATTACCTAATAATTGCCGAAATCATCAAAGATATCGAAAAAACGTCATTTTGGAGTATACTCTCAAAAGGCTATATTTCGCTAGATTTTGCCGCTTTTTCGACTTTGGTGTATTTTTTTTTTTTCTTTTACCTTTTTTCTATTATATGGACATAATTCCTGTTATTATCATCCTCATTCATCATGGATTATCATCATTTTATTATCGCTATCATCATCCCATTATCCTCATTATCAGCATTATCATCATCATTATCATCATTATTGCAATTATTATTCATCATTATTGCAATTGTTATCATTATTATTGCAAATTATGGAGTTATAATATATATCTTTGCAATAATACTAATAACCCACAACAATAATAATAAATAATAACAATAATAATAACAATAATAACGATTTTATAATAATTATTTATACTCATTATCTTAATTAGTATGGTAAATTACTGTAAATTATTATGTTATAACAAATTATTTTGCAAAATACTACCAGTACAACTAATAATATTTAAAATAAATAAGAATAATGCTGTTAATAAACAATAGTATAAACGACTAGCATATTATTATTATACTATTATTATTATTATATTGTTATTATAGAGTTTATGATATATTTTTTGGCAATGAAATGCTAATAATTAAGGGTAAGAGTAATAATAATAATAATAATATAATAATAATAATAAAATAATAATAATAATCATAATAATAATAATAATATATAACTAAATTATAATGATAATACTAATATATTAATAATATTCAAAAGTATCAAATTCTCTTATTCTCACTTTTATCATCATTGTTGTCATGATTAATACAATTCTGGTAATTTTATCATTATTACCCTAATAATTGCGAAATCATCAAAGAAATCGAAAAAAACTCATTTTGGATTTATACTCTCAAAAGGCTAGTTGCGCTAATTTTGCCGCTTTTTCGACTTTTGGGATTTTTTTTCTTTTACCTTTTTATATTATATATGGACACAATTACTGTTATTATCATCATCATTATTCATGATTATCATCATTATTATCTTTATCATCATCAATATCATCATTTTCATATTATCATCATCATTATCATCATATTCAATTATTATCATATTATTGAATTTTTATCATATTTTTGAAATTTATTGGAGTTATAATATATACTTTGCAATAATCTAAAACACAACAATAATAATATTAATAACAATAATAATAACAATAATAAACGATTTATATAATTATTATATCATTATCTTAATTAGTATGTAATTACTGAAATTATTAGTTTTTAACAATTATTTTTGCAATTATACTCCCAGTACAAATATATATGATATAATAACATATAATGTTTAAAACAATATTATAACGACTAGCATTTTATTATTATACTTATTTATTATTATATTATTGTTATATTGAGTTTTTAAAATATATTTTTTGCAATAATGCAATATTAAGAAAAGGTAATAATAAAAATTTAATAATAATATATAAAAATGTAATAATATAATATAATAATAATAATAATAAAATAATAATATAATAAATTAATAAAAATTAAAAAAGTTTCAAAATTCTCTTTATTCTCACTTTTATTCATTGTTGTCATGATTAATACAATTCTGGAAATTTTATCATTATTACCCTAATAATTGCCGAAATCTAAAGAAATCGAAAAAAACGTCATTTTGGAGTATACTCTCAAAAGGCCATATTTCGCTAGATTTTGCCGCTTTTTCGACTTTGGTGATTTTTTTTTTTAACTTTTTATATTAATAGGACACAATTCCTGTTATTATCATCATCATTATCTTTATTATCATCATTATTATCTTATATCATCATAATTATAATCATTATCATCATTACATCATCATTATCTCATTATTCCCAATTATTATCATCATTATTGCAATTGTTATCATTCTTATTCAATATTGGGTTATAATATATATCTTTCAAAAAATACATAACCACAAAATATAATATTAAAAACCCAATAATATACAAGAATAACGATTTTGTAATATTTATTTATATCATTTCTTAATTAGCATTGTAATTACTGTAATTATTACTGCTAACAATTATTTCAATCATACTATCAGTACAAATAATAATAAGAATAAAATAACAATAATAATTTTAATAACAATATTATAATGATAGCTTATTATTATTATACTTATTATCATTATTATTGTTATTATTAGAGTTATATATATTTTTGGCAATAATGCTAATAATTAAGATAAGAGTATAATAATAATAATAATAATAATAATAAAAAATATTAATAATAATATAATAATAATAATAATATAATATAATAATAATAATTATAATAATGTAATACTAATATATTAATAATTCAAAGTTATCAAAATTGTCTTTATTCTCACTTTATAAATCTTTGTTGTCATGATTAATACAATTTTCTGGTAATTTTTATAAATTATTACCTAAAAATTTGCCGAAATCTTTCAAAGAAATCGAAAAAAAACTCATTTTGGAGTATACTCTCAAAGGCATATTTCGCTAGATTTTGCCGCTTATTCGATTTTGGGATTTTTTTCTTTTACATTTTTTATATTATATATGGACACAATTTCCTTTTATTATCTCATCATTATCATGATTATCATATTATATGGGTTTTTCATCATCATTATCATCTTTTTTCATCATATCATCATATCTCATTATTGCAATTATTATCACTTATTGCAATTGTTATCATTATTATTGCAATTATTGGAGTTATAATATATATCTTTGCAATAATACTAATAACCACAACAATAATAATAGTAATAACAATAATAATAATAATAATAACGATTTTATTAAAATAATTTATATCATTATCTTAATTAGTATTGTAATTACGGTAATTATACTGTTATAAAATCTTTTTGCAATTGTACTCCCAGTACAAATAATAATAATGATAATAATAAATAATAATGTTAATAACAATTTTATAAACGACTAGCATTATTATTATTATACTTATTATTATTATTATTATTGTTATTATTAGAGTTATGATATATTTTTTGGAAATAATGCTAATAATTAAGAAAAGAGTAATAATAATAAAATAATAATAATAATAATAATAATAATAATAATAATAAAAATAATAATAATAATAATAATATTAAATAATATTCAAAATTATCAAAATTCTCTTTATTCTCACTTTTATCATCATTGTTGTCATGATTAATACAATTCGGGAAAATTATTATCATTATTACCCTAATATTGCCGAAATCATCAAAGAAATCGAAAAAACTCATTTTGGAGTATACTCTCAAAAGGCCATATTTCGCTAGATTTTGCCGCTTTTTTTCGACTTTTGGGATTTTTTTCCTTTTACCCTTTTTTATATTATTATCACACAATTCCTGTTATTATCATCATCATTACATGATTATCATCATTATTATCTTTTACCCATCATCAATTATCATCATTATCATCTTTATCATCATAATTATATCATTATTGCAATTTATTATCTCATTATTGCAATTGTTATCATTATTACTGAAATTATTGGAGTTATAATATATATCTTTGAAATAATACTAATCCACAACAATAATAATAGTAACAATAATAATAAAAAGAAAACGATTTGTAATAATTATTAATCATTATTTTAATTTAGCATTGTAATTACTGAAATTTAATGCTATAACAATTATTTTGAATATACTATCAGAAACAAATAATAATAATTTAATAATAACAATAATAATGTTAATAAACAATATTTAAAAACTAGCTTTATTATATTTATTATTATCATTATTATTGTTATTAGAGTTATGATATATTTTTTGGCAATAATGCTAAATAAGATAAGAGTAAAATAATAATAAATAATAATAAAAATAATATTAATTAATAAAAATAAAAATCATAAAAATAATATAATAATAATAATATAATAATAATAATATGATAATACTAATAATATTAATAATATTCAAAGTTATCAAATTGTCTTTATTCCATTTTTATCATCATTTTTCATGATTAATACAATTCTGGTAATTTTATCATTTTTACCTAATAATTGCGAAATTATCAAAGAATCGAAAAAAAAAGTCATTTTGGAGTTATCCTCAAAAGGTTATTTCGCTAGTTTTTGCCGCTTATTCGACTTTTGGGATTTTTTTTCTTTTAACTTTTTTTAAATTATATATGGACACATATCCTTTTATTATCATCATATTATCATGATTATCACATTTATCGTTATCTATCATTTATCATTATCTCATCATTATTCATCTTTAAATCATCATTATTGCAATTATTATCATCATTATTGCAATTGTTTATCATTATTATTGCAATTATGGAGTTATAATATATATCTTTGCAATAATACTAATAACCAAAAACAATAATAATAGTAATAACAATAATAATAATAATAATAACGATTTTAATAATTATTTATATCATTATCTTAATTAGTATTGTAATTACTTGTAATTATTACTGTTATAAAAATTATTTTGCAATTGTACTACCAATACAAATAATAATAATGATAATAATAACAATTATAATATTAATAACAATTTTATAACGACTAGCATTATTATTATTATACTTATTATTATTATTTTTTTTGTTATTATTAGAGTTTTTGATATATTTTTTGGCAATAATTTAATAATTAGATAAGAGTAATAATAATAATATAAAAATAAATAATAATGATAATATAATATAATAATAATGATAATACTAATAATATTAATAATATTCAAAAGTTATCAAAATTCTCTTTATTCTCACTTTTATCATCATTGTTGTCATGATTAATACAATTCATGTAATTATTATCATTATTACCTAAAAATTGCCGAAATCATCAAAGAAATCGAAAAAACGTCATTTTGGAGTATAATCTCAAAAGGCTATATTTCGCTAGATTTTGCCGCTCTTTCGACTTTTGGGATTTTTTTTCTTTTACCTTTTTTATATTATATATGTACACAATTTCCTTTTATTATCATCATATTTATCTGATTATCATCCATTATTATCGTTTATTCATCATCATTATCTCATTTCATCATCATTATCATCATTATATGCAATTATTAATCATCATTATTGCATTGTTATCATTATTATTGCAATTATGTGAGTTTATATTATCTTTGCAATATACTAATAACCACAACAATAATAATATAAATAACAATAATAATAACAAATAATAACGATTTTATAATAATATTTATATCATTATCTTAATTAGATTGTAATTACTGTAATTATTACTGTATAACAATTATTTTGCAATTTACTACCAGTACAAATAATAAAATGATTATAATAACAATAAGAATGTCATAACTATTATTACGACTAGCATTTATTATTATTATACTTATTATTATTATTATTATTGTTATATAGAGTTTATGAATATATTTTTTGCATAATGCTAATAATTAAGAAAGAGTAATAATAATATACAAATAATAATAATAATAATAATATCTAATAGATAATAATCATATAATAATAATAATATAATAATAATATAATAATAATGATAATACTATAATATTAATAATTTCAAGAGGTTATAAAAATGCTCTTTATTCTCATTTTATCATCATTGTTGTCATGAATTAATACAATTCTGGTAATTAATTATCATTATATTCCCTAATAATTGCCGAAATCATCAATGGGAGAAATCGAAAAAACTTGCCATTTTGGAGTATCCTCTCAAAGGCTATATTTCGCTAGATTTTAGGGCCGCTTTTTTCGACTTTTTGGGATTTTTTTTTCTTTTACCTTTTTATATGATATATGGACACAATTCCTGTTTATTATCATCATCATTATCATGAATTATCATCATTATATCGTTATCATCATCATGATCATCAATATCATCATCATTATCATCATTTATTGCAATTATTATCATCATTATTGCAATGTTTAACATTATTATTGCATTTTTGTTAATTTTTTTTTTTTTGGGGAGTTTTTTTTTTTGTTTTTTTTGTTTTTTTTTTTATTAATATATATCTTTGCAATAATACTAATACCACACATAATAATAGTATAACAATATTAAAACAATAATAACGATTGTATATAATATTTATAGCATTATCTTAATTAGTATTGTAATTGCTGTAATTATTAACTGTTATAACAATTATTTTGCAATTATACTACCGGTACAAATAATAATAATGATATAATAACAATAATATGTTAATAACAATATATAACGGCCTAGTATTATTATTATTATACTTATTATTATTATTATTCAATGTTATTATTCGAGTTATGATATATTTTTTGCAATAATGCTAATAATTAAGAGAAGATTAAATAATAATGAAAAAAAAATAATAATAATAATAATAATAATATTAATATTCAAAAGTTATCAAAATTCTCTTTATTCTCACTTTTATCATCATTGTTTGTCATGATAATACAATTCTGGTAATTAATTATCATTAGTTCCCTATAATTGCCGAAACCCATCAAATACAATCGAAAAAACGTCATTTTGGAGTAACTCTCAAAGGCTATATTTCGCTAGATTTTGCCGCTTTCGAAGGTTGGGATTTTTTTTTTCTGTTACCTTTTTATATTATATATGGACACAAGTTCCTGTTATTATCATCATCGTTATCATGAATTATCAACATTATTATCCGTTTATCATCATCATTATCATCGTATCTCATCGTTATCATCATTATTGCAATTATTATCATCATTATTGCAATGTGATCATTATTATTTCATTATTGGAGTTATAATATATATCTTTGCAATATACAATAACACAACAATAATCATATTAATAACAATAATAATAATAATAATAACGATTTTATAATAATTATTTATATCATTATCTTAATTAGTATTGTAATTACTGTAATTATTACTGTTATAACAATTATTTTTGCAATTATACTACCAGTACAAATAATAATAATGATAATAATAACAATAATAATGTTAATAACAATATTATAACGACTAGCATTATTATTATAATACTTATTATTATTATTATTATTGTTATTATTAGAGTTATGATATATTTTTTTGGCAAGAATGCTAATAATTAAGATAAGAGTAATAATAAAAAAAAAAAAAAAATAATAATAATGATAATACTAATAATATTAATAATATTCAAAAGTTATCAAAATTCTCTTTATTCTCACTTTTATCATCATTGTTGTCATGATTAATACAATTCTGGTAATTATTATCATTATTACCCTAATAATTGCCGAAATCATCAAAGAAATCGAAAAAACGTCATTTTGGAGTATACTCTCAAAAGGCTATATTTCGCTAGATTTTGCCGCTTTTTCGACTTTTGGGATTTTTTTCTTTTACCTTTTTTATATTATATATGGACACAATTCCTGTTATTATCATCATCATTATCATGATTATCATCATTATTATCGTTATCATCATCATTATCATCATTATTGCAATTATTATCATCATTATTGCAATTGTTATCATTATTATTGCAATTATTGGAGTTATAATATATATCTTTGCAATAATACTAATAACCACAACAATAATAATAGTAATAACAATAATAATAACAATAATAACGATTTTATAATAATTATTTATATCATTCTTAATTAGTATTATAATTCCTGTAATTATTACTGTTATAAAATTATTTTTGCAATTTACTACCAGTACAAATAATAATAATGATAATAATAACAATAATAATGTTAATAACAATATTATAACGACTAGCATTATTATTATTATACTTATTATTATTATTATTATTGTTATTATTAGAGTTATGATATATTTTTTGGCAATAATGCTAATAATTAAGATAAGAGTAATAATAATAATAATAATAATAATAATAATAATAATAATAATAATAATAATAATAATAATAATAATAATAATAATAATGATAATACTAATAATATTAATAATATTCAAAAGTTATCAAAATTCTCTTTATTCTCACTTTTATCATCATTGTTGTCATGATTAATACAATTCTGGTAATTATTATCATTATTACCCTAATAATTGCCGAAATCATCAAAGAAATCGAAAAAACGTCATTTTGGAGTATACTCTCAAAAGGCTATATTTCGCTAGATTTTGCCGCTTTTTCGACTTTTGGGATTTTTTTCTTTTACCTTTTTTATATTATATATGGACACAATTCCTGTTATTATCATCATCATTATCATGATTATCATCATTATTTTCGTTATCATCATCATTATCATCATTATCATCATCATTATCATCATTATTGCAATTATTATCATCATTATTGCAATTGTTATCATTATTATTGCGATTATTGGAGTTATAATATATATCTTTGCAATAATACTAATAACCACATCAATAATAATAGTAATAACAATAATAATAACAATAATAACGATTTTATAATAATTATTTATATCATTATCTTAATTAGTATTGTAATTACTGTAATTATTACTGTTATAACAATTATTTTTCCAATTATACTACCAGTACAAATAATAATAATAATAATAATAATAATAATAATAATAATAATAATAATAATAATAAAAAATAATAATATATCTAATAATATTAATAATATTCAAAAGTTATCAAAATTCTCTTTATTCTCACTTTTATCATCATTGTTGTCATGATTAATACACTTCTGGTAATTATTATTATTATTACCCTAATAATTGCCGAAATCATCATAGAAATCGAAAAAACGTCATTTTGGAGTATACTCTCAAAAGGCTATATTTCGCTAGATTTCGCCGTTTTTTTCGACTTTTGGGGATTTTTTTTCTTTTACCTTTTTTATATTATATATGGACACAATTCCTGTTATTATCATCATCATTATCATGATTATCATCATTATTATCGTTATCATCAGCATTATCATCATTATCATCATTATCATAATCATTATCATCATTATTGCAATTATTATCATCATTATTGCAATTGTTATCATTATTATTGCAATTATTGGAGTTATAATATAATAATAACAATAATAACGATTTTATAATCATTATTTATATCATTATCTTAATTAGTATTGTAATTACTGTAATTATTACTGTTATAACAATTATTTTTGCAATTATACTACCTGTACAAATAATTATAATAATAATAATAACAATAATAATGTTAATAACAATAGTATAACGACTAGCATTATTATTATTATACTTATTATTATTATTATTATTGTTATTATTAGAGTTATGATATATTTTTTGGCAATAATGCTAATAATTAAGATAAGAGTAATAATAATAATAATAATAATAATAATAATAATAATAATAATAATAATAATAACAATAATAATAATGATAATACTAATAATATTAATAATATTCAAAAGTTATCAAAATTCTCTTTATTCTCACTTTTATCATCATTGTTGTCATGATTAATACAATTCTGGTAATTATTATCATTATTACCATAATAATTGCCGAAATCATCAAAGAAATCGAAAAAACTTCATTTTGGAGTATACTCTCAAAAGGCTATATTTCGCTAGATTTTGCCGCCTTTTCGACTTTTGGGATTTTTTTCTTTTACCTTTTTTATATTATATATGGACACAATTCCTGTTATTATCATCATCATTATCATGATTATCATCATTATTATCGTTATCATCATCATTATCATCATTATCATCATTATCATCATCATTATCATCATTATCATCATCATTATCATCATTATTGCAATTTTTATCATTATTATTGCAATTATTGGAGTTATAATATATATCTTTGCAATAATACTAATAACCACAACAATAATAATAGTAATAACAATAATAATAACAATAATAACGATTTTATAATAATTATTTATATCATTATCTTAATTAGTATTGTAATTACTGTAATTATTACTGTTATAACAATTATTTTTCCAATTATACTACCAGTACAAATAATAATAATGATAATAATAACAATAATAATGTGAATAACAATATTATAACGACTAGCATTATTATTATTACACTTATTATTATTATTATTATTGTTATTATTAGAGTTATGATATATTTTTTTGGCAATAATGCTAATAATTAAGATAAGAGTAATAATAATAATAATAATAATAATAATAATAATAATAATAATAATAATAATAATAATAATAATAATAATAATAATAATAATAATAATAATAAAATATTAATAATATTCAAAAGTTATCAAAATTCTCTTTATTCTCACTTTTATCATCATTGTTGTCAAGATTAATACAATTCTGGTAATTATTATCATTATTACCCTAATAATTGCCGAAATCATCAAAGAAATCGAAAAAACGTCATTTTGGAGTACACTCTCAAAAGGCTATATTTCGCTAGATTTTACCGCTTTTTCGACTTTTGGGATTTTTTTCTTTTACCTTTTTTATATTATATATGGACAAAATTCTTGTTATTATCATCATCATTATCATGATTATCATCTTTATTATCGTTATCATCATCATTATCATCATTATCATCATTATTGCAATTATTATCATCATTATTGCAATTGTTATCATTACTATTGCAATTATTGGAGTTATGATATATATCTTTGCAATAATACTAATAACCACAACAATAATAATAGTAATAACAATAATAATAACAATAATAACGATTTTATAATAATTATTTATATCATTCTTAATTAGTATTATAATTCCTGTAATTATTACTGTTATAACAATTATTTTTGCAATTATACTACCAGTACAAATAATAATAATGATAATAATAACAATAATAATGTTAATAACAATATTATAACGACTAGCTTTATTATTATTATACTTATTATTATTTGTAGTATTGTTATTATTAGAGTTATGATATATTTTTTGGCAATAATGCTAATAATTAAGATAAGAGTAATAATAATAATAATAATAATAATAATAATAATAATAATAATGATAATAATAATAATAATAATAATGATAATACTAATAATATTAATAATATTCAAAAGTTATCAAAATTCTCTTTATTCTCACTTTTATCATCATTGTTGTCATGATTAATACAATTCTGGTAATTATTATCATTATTACCCTAATAATTGCCGATATCATCAAAGAAATCGAAAAAAACGTCATTTTAGAGTATACTCTCAAAAGGCTATATTTCGCTAGATTTTGCCGCTTTTTCGACTTTTGGGATTTTTTTTCTTTTACCTTTTTTATATTATATATGGACACAATTCCTGTTATTATCATCATCATTATCATGATTATCATCATTATTATCGTTATCATCATCATTATCATCATTATCATAATCATTATCATCATTATTGCAATTATTATCATCATTATTGCAATTGTTATCATTATTATTGCAATTATAGGAGTTATAATATATCTTTGCAATAATACTAATAACCACAACAATAATAATAGTAATAACAATAATAATAACAATAATAACGATTTTATAATCATTATTTATATCATTATCTTAATTAGTATTGTAATTACTGTAATTATTACTGTTATAACAATTATTTTTGCAATTATACTACCAGTACAAATAATAATAATAATAATAATAATAACAATAATAATGTTAATAACAATATTATAACGACTAGCATTATTATTATTATACTTATTATTATTATTGTTATATTAGAGTTATGATATATTTTTTGGCAATAATGCTAATATCAAGATAAGAGTAATAATAAATAATAATAATAATTAATAATAATAATAAATAATAATAATAATAATATAATGATAATACTAAAAATATTAATAATATTCAAAGTTATCAAAATTCTCTTTATCTCACTTTTATCATCATTGTTGTCATGATTAATACAATTCTGGTAATTATTATCATTATTACCCTAATAATTGCCGAAATCATCAAAGAAATTGAAAAAACGTCATTTTGGAGTATACTCTCAAAAGGCTACATTTTGCTAGATTTGCCGCTTTTTCGACTTTTGGGATTTTTTTCTTTTACCTTTTTATATTATATATGGACACAATTCCTGTTATTATCATCATCATTATCATGATTATCATCATTATTATCGTTATCATCATCATTATCATCATTATCATCATTATCATCATCATTATCATCATTATTGCAATTATTATCATTATTGCAATTGTTATCATTATTATTGCAATTATTGGAGTTACAATATATATCTTTGCAATAATACTAATAACCACAACAATAATAATAGTAATAACAATAATAATAACAATAATAACGATTTCATAATGATTATTTATATTCATTATCTTAATTAGTATTGTAATTACTGTAATTATTACTGTTATAATAATTATTTTTGCAATTATACTACCAGTACAAATAATAATAATGATAATAATAACAATAATAATGTTAATAACAATATTATAACGACTAGCATTATTATTATTACACTTATTATTATTATTATTATTGTTATTATTAGAGTTAGGATATATTTTTTGGCAATAATGCTAATAATTAAGATAAGAGTAATAATAATAATAATAATAATAATAATAATAATAATAATAATAATAATGATAATACTAATAATATTAATAATATTCAAAAGTTATCAAAATTCTCTTTATTCTAACTTTTATCATCATTGTTGTCAAGATTAATACAATTCTGGTAATTATTTTCATTATTACCCTAATAATTGCCGAAATCATCAAAGAAATCGAAAAAACGTCATTTTTTAGTATACTCTCAAAAGGCTATATTTCGCTAGATTTTGCCGCTTTTTCGACTTTTGGGATTTTTTTTCTTTTACCTTTTTTATATTATATATGGACACAATTCCTGTTATTATCATCATCATTATCATGATTATCATCATTATTATCGTTATCATCATCATTATCATCATTATCATCATCATTATCA
>NW_023648260.1:75833-113333 GCF_015228065.2 Penaeus monodon | reverse complement strand
TATATTACGTTATAACAAATATTTTTGCAATTATATACCAGTATAATTAATAATTATTATGTATAATACAATAATAATGTTAATAACAATATTATAAAACGTATAAAATACTAGCATTATTAATTATTATACTTATTATTATTATTTTATTTTTAAGTTTATGATATATTTTTTGGCAATAAATTGCTTAATAATAATTAAGATAAGAGTAATAATAATATTAATAATAATAATAATAATAATAATAATAATAATAATAATAATGATAATACTAATAATATTAATAATATTCAAAAGTTATCAAAATTCTCTTTATTCTCACTTTTATCATCATTGTTGTCATGATTAATACAATTCTGGTAACATCATTGTTGTCATGATTACCCTAATAATTGCCGAAATCATCAAAGAAATCGAAAAAACGTCATTTTGGAGTATACTCTCAAATGGCCATATTTCGCTAGATTTTGCCGCTTTTTCGACTTTTGGGATTTTTTTTTTTTTAAACCTTTTTATATTATATATGGACACAATTCCTGTTATTATCATCATCATTACATGGATTATCATCATTATTATCGTTATCATCATCATTATCATCATTATTATTATCATCATTATTGCAATTATTATCATCATTATTGCAATTGTTATCATTATTGTTGCAATTATTGGAGTTATAATATATATCTTTGCAATAATACTAATAACCACAACAATAATAATAGTAATAACAATAATAATGTTAATAACAATATTATAACGACTAGCATTATTATTATTATACTTATTATTATTATTATTATTGTTATAATTAGAGTTATGATATATTTTTTGGCAATAATGCTAATAATTAAGATAAGAGTAATAATACTAATAATAATAATAATAATAAATAATAACAATGATAATAATAATAATAATAATGATAATAATAATATAATAATAAAAAATAATAATATTAATAATAATAATAATAATAATAATAATAATAATACTAATAATATTAATAATATTCAAAAGTTATCAAAATTCTCTTTATTCTCACTTTTATCATCATTGTTGTCATGATAAATACAATTCTGGTAATTATTATCATTATTAACCCTAATAATTGCCGAAATCATCAAAGAAATCAAAAAAACGTCTTTTTTGGAGTATACTTTTAAAAAGGCCTATATTTCGCTAATTTTGAGGGTTTTTTTCAAATTTTTGGGTTTTTTTTTTTTTAAAAACCTTTTTTTAAATTTTAAATATAGGGACAAAATTCCTTTTTATTATCATCATCATTATCATGTTTTCATCATTATTATCGTTATCATCATCTTATCATCATTTATCATCATCATTATCATCATTATTAAATTTTATTTCATCATTATTGAAATTTTTTTTTATATTTTTAAATTGAAATTTTTTGGAGTTATAAATATATATATTTTTGGCAATAATACTAACCCCCAAAAACAATAATAATAGTAATAAAATAAAAAATAACAAAAAATAAGGGATTTTATAATGATTATTTTATCATTATTTTAAAATAGTATTGAAATTTAAACTGTAATTATTCTGTTTAACATTTTTTTTTGCAATTATACTACTTAAAAATAAAATAATGAAATAAAACAATAAAAATTTGTTAAAAAACCAATATTAAAACCCAACTAGCTTATTATTATTATATTTTTATTATTTAATTTTTTGGGTATTATTAGAGTTATAATTTTATTTTTGGCAAAAATGCTAAAAATTTTAAATAAGAGTAATAATAATAATAATAAAAATAAAAATAATAATAATAATAATAAAAATTTAAAAAAAATGATAAAATATAAAAAATAATAAAAAATAATAAAAAATGATAATCAAATAATATTAATAATATTCAAATTTTATCAAAATTCTCTTTATTCTCATTTTTTATCATCATTTTTGGGTCATTTTTAAATACAATTCTGGTAATTTTTTATCATTATTACCCTAAAATTGCCGAAATCATCAAGAAATCAAAAAAACGCCCTTTTTGGATTAACTCTAAAAAGGCTATATTTGGGCTAGATTTTCCCGGGGGGGCTTTTTCGACTTTTGGGTTTTTTTTTTCTTTTAACCTTTTTTTTTTAAATTTTGGACACAATTCCGTTATTATCACATCATTTATGTTTTATCATCATTTTTATCGTTATCATCATCATTTTCTCATTATCATCATTATCATCATCATTATCACATTTTGCAATTTTATCATCATTATTGCAATTGTTATCATTATTATTGAAATTTTTGGATTATAATATATATTTTTGCAAAAATTTACAAATTTAACCAAACAATAATAATAGTAAAAAAAACAATAAAATAACAATAAAACGTTTTTATAATAATTATTTTATAAATCACCTTAATTAGTTTTGTTTACTGTTTTTATTACTGTTATAACATTATTTTTTGAAATTATACTACCAAAAACAATAATAAAAATGAAATAAAAACAATAAATGTTAATAAAAATATTTTTAAACCCTAGCATTATTTTTTATTATCCTTATTATTATTATTTTTTATTGTTTTTTTAATTAGAGTTATGAATATTTTTTTGGAAATTAATGCTAAAAAATAAGATAGAAAATTATAATAAAAATAATAATAATAATAATAATAAATAAATAATAATATAAAAATAAAAATAAAATGATAATAATAATGTAATACTAAAAATATTAAAAAATATTAAAAAGTTATCAAAATTCTCTTTTTTCCTCACTTTTATAATCATTGTTGTCAGGGTTTAATACTTTCATGAAATTTTATTATAAATTTTTAAACACTAAAAATTGTCAAAATCATCAAAAAAATTTAAAAAAAAACCCCCATTTTGGGAAACCCTCTAAAAAGGCTATATTTCGCTAGTTTTTGCCGCTTTTTTGTTTTTGGGGTTTTTTTTTCTTTTCCCTTTTTTTATTTTATATAGGGGACACTTTTCCTGTTATATCATCATCATTAAAATGATTATCATAAATTTTTAAATCGTTATAAATCATCATTACATCATTATCATCATTATCATCATTTTTGAAATTATTATCATAAATTATTGCAAGTTTTCATTATTTTTTTAAAAATTATTGGAGTTATAATTTTATTTTTTTTGCAATAATACTAATAACCCAAAAAAATTAATGTAAAAAACAATAAAAATAAAAATAATAACGATTTTATAAAAATTTTTTAAAAATCATTATCTTTAATTTTTAAATTTTTAAAAAAACCCCCGGGGAAATTATTACTTTATAACAATTTTTTTGAAATTTAAAACTACCATTACAAAAAAATAATAATAAATGATAATAAAAATAATAATTTTTAAAACAATATTATAACGACTAGCTTTTATTATTATTAATTTATTATTATTATTATTATTGTTATTATTAATTTATGTATTTTTTTTGGGAAATAATGCTAAAAATTAAGATAAAAGTATAAATAATGGGGGAAAAAAACAATAAAAAAAATAAAAAAAAAATTTTAAAAAAATAATAATAAAAAAATAATAATAATAATAATAAAATTCCCAATAATAATAATAAAAATGATAATACTAAAAATTTTAAAATAATTAAAAAGTTATCAAAATTCTCTTTATTTCCTCATTTTTTACATCATTGTTGTCATGTTTTAATAAAATTTTCTGGAAAATTTATTATCATTATTACCCTAAAAATTTCCGAAATCATAAAAGAAATCGAAAACTCATTTTGGAGTATACTCCCCAAAGGTTTATTTTTCGCTAGTTTTTGCCGTTTTTTTTCGTTTTTTGGGGGATTTTTTTTCTTTCCTTTTTTTATATTATATAGGGACCAATTCCTGTTATTACCCATCATCTTTATCAGGGATTATCATCTTATTTTCGTTTCATCATCATTATCATCATTATATCATCATTATCATCATTATTGCAATTATTATCATCATTATTCAATTTTTATCATCATTATTGCAATTGTTATAAATTATTATTGAAATTAAATTGGAGTTTAAATATATTTTGGAATAATACTAAAAAACCCCACAAAATAATAATAGTAATAACAATAATAATCCAATAAAAACCGATTTTTATAAAATTATTTATATCATTATTTTTAAATTATATTGAAATTTACTGAAATTTTACTGTTTAAAACCAATTTTTTTGAAATTTTACCTACCTAAAAAATTTAATAATAATGAAAATTAATAACATAATAATTTTTAATAACAATTTTAAAAACAAACTAGCTTTAAATTATTTTTAAATATTTATTATTATTTTTAAATTTTTGGTTATTTTTTAATTTTATGTTTATTTTTTTGGAAATAATGTTTAAAAAATTTAAATAATTAAAATAAAAATAATAATAAAAAAATTAATAAAAATAAAAATAATAATATAATAATAATAATAATTATAATAATGATAATACTAATAATATTAATAATTTAAAAAGTTATCAAAATTCTCTTTATTCTCACTTTTATCATCTTTGGGTTTTTCAGGATTAATAAAAAATTTTCTGGAAATTATTATCATTTTTAAACCCTAAAAATTGCCGAAATCATCAAAAAATCGAAAAAACGTCTTTTTGGAGTAAAACTTTTCAAAAGGTTATATTTCGCTAGTTTTTTGCCGCTTTTTCGATTTTTGGGGATTTTTTTTTTTTTAACCTTTTTTTATATTATATAGGGACAAAATTCCCGGGTTATTATCATCATCATTATCAGATTATCATCATTATTATCTTTTTCACCCATCTTAAATCACATTATCATCATCATTATCCATTATTGAAATTAAATTTCATCATTTTTTGCAATTGTTATCATTTTTAAATTGCAATTTTTTGGGGGTTTTATAATATATTTTTTTGCAAAAATCCCTAATAACCAAAACCCAAATAATAATAGTAATAACATAAAAATAACAATAATAACGTTTTTTATAATAATTTTTTTATATCATTATTTTTAATTAGTTTTGGGAAATTACTGAAATTTTTTACTTTTAAAATAACAATTTTTTTTGGGGAAAATTAAACTACCAAAAATAATAAATGAATAATAACAATAAAAATGTTAATAACAATTTTAAAACGACTACTTATTTTATTATACTTATTATTTTATTATTTTTAAATTGTTTTTTATTAGAGTTCTGATATATTTTTTTGGCAAAAATGCTAATAATTAAATTAATAATAATAATAATAATAATATCAAAAATTTAATAATAAAAATAATAATAAAAATAAAAATAATAATAATAAAAATTAATAATAAAAATTTAATTTATAATACAAATAATTTTAAAAATTTAAAAAAGTTACCCAAAATTCTCTTTTTTCCCTCACTTTATCATCATTGTTGTCATGATTAATACAATTCTGGTAATTATTATCATTAATACCCTAATAATTGTCGAAATCATCAAAGAAATCGAAAAAACGTCATTTTGGAGTGTACTCCCAAAAGGCTATATTTCGCTAGATTTTGCCGCTTTTTCGACTTTTGGGATTTTTTTTCTTTTACCTTTTTTATATTATATATGGACACAATTCCTGTTATTATCATCATCATTATCATCATTATCATCATTATCATCATCATTATCATCATTATTGCAATTATTATCATCATTATTGCAATTGTTATCATTATTATTTAAATCATTGGAGTTATAATATATATCTTTGCAATAATACTAATAACCACAACAATAATAATAGTAATAACAATAATAATAAACATAATAACGATTTTATAATAATTATTTATATCAATATCTTAATTAGTATTTTAATTACTGTAATTATTACTGTTATAACAATTATTTTTGCAATTATACTACCAGTACAAATAATAATAATGATAATAATAACAATAATAATGTTAATAACAATATTATAACGACTAGCATTATTAATATTATACTTATTATTATTATTATTATTATTGTTATTATTAGAGTTATGATATATTTTTTGGCAATAATGCTAATAATTAAGGTAAGAGTAATGCTAATAATAATAATAATAATAATAATAATAATAAATAATAATAATAATGATAATACTAATAATATTAATAATATTCAAAAGTTATCAAAATTCTCTTTATTCTCACTTTTATCATCATTGTTGTCATGATTAATACAATTCTGTTTAATTTTATTATCATTATTACCCTAATAACTGCCGAAATCATCAAAGAAATCGAAAAAACGTCATTTTGGAGTATACTCTCAAAAGGGTATATTTCGCTAGATTTTCCCGCTTTTTCGACTTTTGGGATTTTTTTTTCTTTTACCTTTTTTATATTATATATGGACAAAATTCCTGTTATTACCATCATCATTATCATGATTATCATCATTATTATCGTTATCATCATCATTATCATCATTATCATCATCATTATCATCATTATTGCAATTATTATCATCATTATTGCAATTATTATCGTTATTATTGCAATTATTGCAGTTATAGTATATATTTTTACATCTATACTAATAACAACTACAATAATAATAGTAATAACAATAATAATAACAATAATAACGTTTTTATAATCATTATTTATATTATTATTTCAATTAATATCGTTATTACTGTAATTATTACTGTTATAATAATTATTTTTAAAAATTATACTACCTGGAAAAATCATAACAATGATAATAATAACAATAATAATATTAATAACAATATAATAACAATTAGTATTATTATAATTATACTTATTATTATTAATATTGTTATTATTACAGTTATAATATATTTTTTGGCAATAATACTAATAAATAAAGGAATAATAATAATAATAATAATAATAATAATAATAATAATAATAATAATAATAATAATAATAATAATATTAATGATAATAATGATAATAATAATGATAATAGTAATAATATTAATAATCATCAAATGTTATCCAAATTCTCTTTATTCTCACTTTTATCATCATTATTGTCTTGATTAATAGAATTCTTGTAATTTTTATCATTATTACCCCAATAATTGCCAGAATCATCAAATGAATGGAAAAACCGTCATTTTGGAGTTTACTCTGAAAAGGCTATATTTCGCTAGATTTTGCCGCTTCTTCGACTTTTGGGATTTTTTTTCTTTTACCTTTTTTTATATTATATATGGACACAATTCCTGTTATTATCATCATTATTATCATGATTATCATTATTATCGTTATCATCATCATTATCATCATTATCATCATTATCATCATCATCATCATTATTTCAATTATTATCATCATCATCATCATTATTTCAATTATTATCATCAGTATTGCAATTATTATCATTATTATTGCAATTATTGGAGTTATAATATATATTTTTACATCTATACTAATAACAACTACAATAATAATAGTAATAACAATAATAATAACAATTATAACGTTTTTATAATCATGATTTATATCATTATTTCAATTAATATCGTTATTACTGTAATTATTACTGTTATAATAATTGTCTTTACAATTATACTACCAGTAAAAATAATAATAATGATAATAATAACAATAATAATATTGATAACAATAATATAACAATTAGTATTATTATAATTATACTTATTATTATTATTATTGTTATTATTACATTTATAATATATTTTTTGGCAATAATACTAATAATTAAAGTAATAATAATAATAATAATAATAATAATGATAATAATAATAATAATAATAATAATAATAATAATAATAATAATAATAATTATAATAATAATAATAATGATAATAATAGTAATAATAATGATAATAATGATATTAATATTGATAATAGTAATAATATTAATAATCATCAAATGTTATCCAAATTCTCTTTATTTTCACTTTTGTCATCATTATTGTCTTGATTAATAGAATTCTGGTAATTATCATTATTACCTTAATAATTGCCAGAATCATCAAATGTATGGAAAAAACGTCATTTTGGAGTCTACTCTCAAAAGGCTATATTTCGCTAGATTTTGCCGCTTTTTCGACTTTTGGTATTTTTTTCTTTTACCTTTTTTTATTATATATGGACACAATTCCTGTTGTTATAATCATTATTATCATGATTATCATCATTATTATCGTTATCATCATCATCATCATCATTATAATCATTATCATTATCATTATCATCATTATTGCAATTATTATCATGATTATTGAAATTATTATCATTATTATTACAATTATTGCAGTTATAATATGTATTTTTACATCTATACTAATAACAACTACAATAATAATAGTAATAACAATAATAATAACAATATAGTTTTTAATCATTATTATAGCATCATTTCAATTAATATCGTTATTACTGTAATTATTACTGTTATAATAATTATTTTTAATATTATACTACAGTAAAATATAATATATGATAATAATATCATAAAAATATAATAACAATATTATAACAATTAGTATTATTATAATTATAATTATTATTATTATTATTGTTATTATTACAGTTATAATATATTTTTTAGCAATAATACTAATAATTAAAGTAATAATGATAATAATGATAATAATAATAATAATAATATAATAATAATAATAATATAATATAATAATAATAATGATAATGATAATATGATAATAAATGATAATAGTATAATATTAATAATCATGAAATGTTATCCAAATTCTCTTTATTCTCACTTTTATCATCATTATTGTCATGATTAATAGAATTCTAGTAATTATTATCATTATTACCCTAATAATTGCCAGAATCATCAAATGAACGGAAAAAACGTCATTTTCGAGTTTTCTCTCAAAAGGCTATATTTCGCTAGATTTTGCCTCATTTTTGACTTTTGGGATTTTTTTTCTTTTACCTTTTTTATTATATATGGACACAATTCATGTTATTATCATCATTATTATCATGATTATCATCATTATTATCGTTATCATCATCATTATCATCATTATCATCATTATCATCATCATTATCATCATTTTTGCAATTATTATCATCATTATTGCAATTATTATCCTTATTATTGCAATTATTGCAGTTATAATATATATTTTTACATCTATACTAATAACAACTAATATAATAAGAGTAATAACAATAATAATAACAATAATAACGTTTTTATAATCATTATTTATATCATTATTTCAATGAATATTGTTATTATTGTAATTATTACTGTTATAATAATTATTTTTACAATTATACTACCAGTAAAAATAATAATAATGATAATAATAATAGCAATAATAATATTAATAACAATATTATTACAATTAGTATTATTATAATTATACTTATTATTATTATTATTGTTATTATTACAGTTATAATATAATTTTTTTGGCAATGATACTACTAATTACAGGTAAATTATAATAATAATCATAATTTTATACTAACATATAATAATGATTATAATAATTGATATAATGATAATAAGATAATATAATGATAATAGTAATACTATTAATATCATAATGTTATCCAAATTCTCTTTATTCTCACTTTTATCCATCATTACTGTCATTATAATGAGAATAATAATGAATAATGAGGGAGTATTAAAAACATATTATACAAATTAGTATTTATCAATTATACTTATCATTTTAATTATTGTTTTATTACAGTTTATATATTTTTTGCCAATTATACTAATAATTAAAGTATAATAATACTATAATAATATAAGATAATATATAATATCATATTAATAATACTAAATAATGATAAAATGATAATAATCAAATAATAATGATAACTTGTATGATATTAATAATCATCAAACGTATCCAATCTATTTATTCTCACTTTTATCCTCATTATTGTCATGATTAATCAAGTATATTTAATTATTATCATTTATTACCCTATAATTGCCAGAAGCATCAATGAATGGAAAAAAACGTCATTTTGGAGTCTACTCTCAAAAGGCAATATTTTGCTAGATTTTGCCACTTTTTCGACTTTTGGGATTTTTTTTATTTTAATTTTTTATTATATATGAACACAATTCCTGTTGTTATCATCATTATTATCATGATTTCATCATTATTATCGTTATCATCATCATATTATCATTATCATCATTATCCTCATCAGTATCACATTATTTGCAATTATCATCATCATTATTGCAATTTACTATCATTATTTTGCAATTATTGTATTTATAATAATATTTTTACATCTATACTAATAACAACTACATTAATAATAGTAACAACACTCATATTAACATACTAACGTTTTTAAATCCTTATTTATATCATTATTTCTTTAATATCGTTATTAAACTGTAATTATTACTGTTTAATAATTATTTTTACAATTATACTACCATTGAAAATAATAATAATGATAATATAACAATGATAATATTATTAACAATATTATAACAATTATTATCATTATAATTATATTTGTTATTATTATATTATTCTTATTATTACAGTTATAATATTTTTTTGGCAATAATACTAAATATTTACAGTACTACTAATAATAATAAATATAATATAAGAATAATATAATATTAATAATAGATAATAATAATAATAATAATAAGAATAATGATAATAATATGATAATAATCATAGTATGATATCAGCAAATATTATCCAAATTCTCGTTTTTTTTTTTTATTCTCAATTTTATCATCATTATTTTATGATTAATAGAATTCTGGTAAATTATTATCATTATTACCTAATAATTGCCAGAATCTTAATTAATTGGAAAAAAACGTCATACTTGGCGGCTACTTTCACAAGGCTATATTTCGCTACATTTGCCGCTTTTTCGACTTTTGGGTTTTAATTCTTTTACGCCTTTTTATTATGTATGGCACCAATTCCTATATTATCATCATTATTATATAATTATCATCATTATTATCGTTATCACATCATTATCATCATTATCATCCTCATTATTATCATTATTGCAAGTATTATCATCACTTTATTGCAATTATTATCATATATTTATCGCAATTATTGCAGTTTAGAATTATATTTGATACTCTATGCTAATAACAAACTATATAATAAGATAATAACAAGAATAATAACCATAATAACGTTTTTTATAATCATTATTTATATCATTATTTCAGTGATAATTGTTATTATTGTAATTATTACTGTTATCAGATTATTTTTACATTATACTACCAGTAAAAATAATAATATGATAATCCCAGAGCAATAATAATCTTAATAACATATTATTACAATTTAGTATTATTATACTGATACTTAGTTATTATTAGTAATTGTTATTATTACAGGTATGATATATTTTTTGGGCAATAATACTAATAAGTAAAGTAATTTTAATAATAAAAATAAAAAAATAATAATTATAATAAAATTAAAATGATAAAAAAATAATAATTTAATGTAAAATTTTAAATTCATAAAATTTTCCAACTTCTCTTTATTCTCCTTTTATCATCATTATTGTCATGATAATGAAAAATTTAATAATAATAATACTAAAAAAAATTTATAAAAATTGTATTACATAATTAACTTATCATTATTTATTGTTTTTATTCCTTTTAAAAAATATTTTTTTTCCCAAAAATACTAAAAATTAAAGAAAATAATAATAATAATATAAAAATAATAATTAAAAATAAAAATAATAAAAACAATAATAAAAATAATAATAATGATAATAATCAAAATAATAATGAAAATGTAATAATATTATAATCACAAACGTTACCCAAAATTCTATTTATTCTCACTTTTATCCTCATTATTGTCATGATTATAGAAGTCGGGAATTTATTACATTATTCCCAAAAATTGCCGAACATCAATAAATGGAAAAAAAACGCTTTTTTGGAGTCTACTCTCAAAGGAATTTTTCCTAGTTTTTGCCGCTTTTTCGTTTTTGGGGTTTTTTTTTTTCTATCCCTTTTTTTTTATATAGGGACATAATTCCTTTATTATCATCATTATTATCATGTTTTCATCATTATTATCGTTATCATCATCATTTTTTTTTTAAATCATTATCATCATTATATCATCTTACTCATTTTCAATTATTTCATCATTATTGCATTATTATCATTATTATTGCAATTATTGGAGTTATAAAATAATTTTTACATCTATCTAATAAAAACTACATTAAAAATATACACAATATAATAACAAAAATAACGTTTTTATAATCATTATTTATATCATTTTTTCAATTAATATCGTTATTACTGTAATTATTACGTTATAATATTATTTTTAAAATTTAACTACCAGGGGAAAAAATAAAAATGAAATAATAAAAATGAAATTTTAAATACAATATTAAAACAATTAGTTTATTATAATTTACTTTTTTTATTATTATTATTGTTTTTACAGTTTTTAAAAAAATTTTTTGGCAAAATCCTAATTTTTAAAAGAAATAAAAATTATAATAATAATAATAATATAATAAAAAATAATATAATATTAAAAATAATAATAATAATAATGATAATAATATGATAAAAATAAAAAAAATAAAAATATCTAAAATGTTTATCCAAATTTCTCTTTTTCTCAATTTTTACACATTATTTTTTTATTTTAAATAAAAATTCTGGAAATTTAATATCATTATTCCAAATAATTGCCAAAAAACTTTTCGCTACATTTGGCCGCTTTTTCGACTTTTGGGATTTAATTCTTTTACCTTTTTTTATTATTATGGCACAATTCCATTATTATCTCATTATTATCATAATTATCATCTTTAAATATCGTTATCATCACATTATCATCATATCATCATCTTTATCATTTTTTTTTAAATTATTATCATCATTATTGAATTATTAATATTATTGCAATTATTGCAGTTATAAATAATTTTTACATCTATCTATAAAACTACATAATATAGTAAAACTAATAATAAAAATAAAATTTTTTATAATAATTATTTATATCATTATTTAAATTAATATCGTTATTACTGTAATTATTACAGTTATAATAATTATTTTTACATTTATTCTACCAGTAAAAATAATAATAATGATAATAATAACAATGATAATATTAATAACAATATTATAGCAATTAGTATTATTATAATTATACTTATTATTATTATTATTGTTATTATTACAGCTATAATATATTTTTTGGCAATAATACTACTAATTAAAGATATAATAATAATAATAATAATAATAATAATAATAGAAATAATAATAATAATAATAATAATAATAATAATGATAATAATAACGATAATAGTAATAATATTAATAATCATCAAATGTTATCCAAATTCTCTTTATTCTCACTTTTATCATCATTATTGTCATTATTAATAGAATTCTTGTAATTATTATCATTACCCTAATAATTGCCAGAATCATCAAATGAATGGAAAAAACGTCATTTTTGAGTCTTCTCTCAAAAGGCTATATTTCGCTAGATTTTGCCGCTTTTTCGACTTTTGGGATTTTTTTTCTTTTATCTTTTTTATTATTTATGGACACAATCCCTGTTATTATCATCATTATTATCATTATTATCATCATTATTATCGTTATCATCATCATTATCATCATTATCATCATTATCATCATCATTATCATCATTATTGCAATTATTATCATCATTATTGCAATTATTATCATTATTTTTGCAATTATTGCAGTTATAATATATATTTTTATATCTATACTAATAACAACTACAATAACAATAGTAATAACAATAATAATAACAATACTAACGTTTTTATAATCATTATTTATATCATTATTTCAATTAATATCGTTATTACTGTAATAATTACTGTTATAATAATTATTTTTACAATTATACTACCAGTAAAAATAATAATAATGATAATAATAATAATAATAATAATGATAATAATAATAATAACAATAATAATTATAATAATAATAATAATAATAATGATAATAATAATTATAATAGTAATAATATTAATAATCATCAAATGCTATCCAAATTCTCTTTATTCTCACTTTTATCATCATTATTGCCATGATTAATAGAATTCTGGTAAGTATTATCATTATTACCCTAATAATTGCCAGAATCATAAAATGAATGGAAAAAACGTCATTTTGGAGTATACTCGCAAAAGGCTATATTTCGGTAGATTTTGCCGCTTTTTCTACTTTTGGGATTTTTTTTCTTTTACCTTTTCTTTTTTATTATATATGGACACAATTCCTGTTATTATCATCATTATTATCATGATTATCATCATTATTATCGCTATCATCATCATTATCATCATTATCATCATTATTGCAAGTATTATCATCATTATTGCAATTATCATTATTAATGAAATTATTGCAGTTATAATATATATTTTTACATCTATACTAATAACAACTACAATAATAATAGTAATAACAATAATAATAGCAATAATAACGTTTTTATAATCATTATTTATATCATTATTTCAATTAATATCGTTATTACTGTCATTATTACTGTTATAATAATTGTTTTTACAATTATACTTCTAATAAAAATAATAATAATGATAATAACATCAATAATAATATTAATAACAATATTATAACAATTAGTATCATTATAATTATACCTATTATAATTATTATTGTTATTATTACAGTTATAATATATTTTTTGGCAATAATACTAATAATTAAAGTAATAATAATAATAATAACAATAATAATAATAATAATAATAATAATAATAATAATGATAATAATAATGATAATAGTAATAATAATAGTAATAATATTAATAATCATTAAATGTTATCCAAATTCTCTTTATTCTCACTTTTATCATCATTATTGCATGATTAATGAATTCTGGTAATTATAATCATTATTACCCTAATAATTACCAGAATCATCAAATGAATGGAAAAAACGTCATTTTGGAGTGTGCTCTCAAAAGGCTATATTTCGCTAGATTTTGCCACTTTTTCGACTTTTAGGATTTTTTTTCTTTTACCTTTTTTTATTATATATGGACACAATTCCTTTTATTATCCTCATTATTATCATGATTATCATAATTATTATCGTTATCATCATCATTATCATCATTATCATCATCATTATCATCATTATTGCAATTATTATCATCATTATTGCAATTAATATCGTTATTACTGTAATTATTACTGTTATGATAATTATTTTTACAATTACCAGTAAAAATATAAATAATGATAATAATATCAATAATAATATTAATAACAATATTATAACAATTAGTATTATTATAATTATACTTATTATTATAATTATTGTTATTATTACAGTTATAATATATTTTTTTGGCAATAAGACTAATAATTAAAGTAATAATAATAATAATAATGATAATAATAATAATAATAATAATAATAATAATAATAATAATAATAATAATAATGATAATAATGATAATAGTAATAATATTAATAATCATCAAATGTTATCCAAATTCTCTTTATTCTCACTTTTATCATCATTATTGTCATGATTAATAGAATTCTGGTAATTATTATCATTATTACCCTAATATTTGCCAGAATAATCAAATGAATGGAAAAAACGTCATTTTGGAGTAACTCTCAAAAGGCTATATTTCGCTAGATTTTGCCGCTTTTTCGACTTTTGGTTTTTTTTTTCTTTTAACTTTTTTTTTATTATATATGGACACTATTCCTGTTATTATCATCATTATTATCATGATTATCATTATAATTATCGTTTTCATCATCATTATCATCATTATCATCATTATCATCATCATTATCATCATTATTGCAATTATTATCATCATTATTGCAATTGTTATCATTATTATTGCAATTATTGCAGTTATAATATATATTTTTACATCTATACTAATAACAACTACAATAATAATAGTAATAACAATAATAATAACAATACTAACGTTTTTATAATCATTATTTATATCATTATTTCAATTAATATCGTTATTACTGTTATTATTACAGTTATGATATATTCTTTGGCAATAATACTAATAATTAAAGTAATAATAGTAATAATAATAATAATAATAATAATAATATTAATAATAATAATAATAAAAATAATAATAATAATAATGATAATAATGATAATAATAATGATAATAGTATTAATATTAATAATCATCAAATGTTATAAAAATTCTCTTTATTCTCACTTTTATCATCATTATTGTCAGGATTAATAGAATTCTGGTAATTATTATCATTATTACCCTAATATTTGCCAGAATCATCAAATGAATGGAAAAAACGTCAGTTTGGAGTCTCCTCTCAAAAGGGTATATTTCGCTAGATTTTGCCGCTTTTTCGACTTTTGGGATTTTTTTTCTTTTATCTTTTTTTTTATTATATATGGACACAATCCCTGTTATTATCATCCTTATTATCATGATTATCATCATTATTATCGTTATCATCATCATTATCATCATTATCATCATGATTATAATCATTATTGCAATTATTATCATCATTATTGCAATTATTATCATTATTATTGCAATTATTGCAGTTATAATATATGTTTTTACATCTATATTAATAACAACTACAATAATAATAGTAATAACAATCATAATAACAATAATAACGTTTTTATAATCATTATTTATATCATTATTTCAATTAATATCGTTATTACTGTAATTATTACTGTTATAATAGTTATTTTTACAATTATACTACCAGTAAAAATAATAATAATGATAATAATATCAATAATAATATTAATAACAATATTATAACAATTAGTATTATTATAATTATACTTATTATTATTATCATTGGTATTATTACAGTTATAATATATTTTTTGGCAATAATACTAATAATTAAAGTAATAATAATAATAATAATAATAATAATGATAATAATAATAATAATAATAATAATAATAATAATAATAATAATAATAATAATTATAATAATAATGATAATAGTAATAATATTAATAATCATCAAATGTTATCCAAATTCTCTTTATTCTCACTTTTATCATCATTATTGTCATGATTAATAGAATTTTGGTATTATTATCATTATTACCTTAATAATTTCAAGAATCAGGAAATGAATGGAAATAAACGTCATTTTGGAGTCTACTCTCAAAAGGCTATATTTCGCTAGATTTTACCGCTTTTTCGACTTTTGGGATTTTTTTCTTCTACTTTTTTTTATTATATATGGACACAATTACTGTTATTATCATCATTATTATCATGATTATCATCATTATTATCGTTATCATCATCATTATCATCATTTTCATCATTATCATCATCATTATCATCATTATTGCAATTATTATCATCATTATTGCAATTATTATCTTATTATTGAATTATTGGCAGTTATAATATATTTTTTTTACATCTATACTAATAACAACTACAATAATAATAGTAATAAAAATAATAATAAAAATAATAACGTTTTTATATCATTATTTATATTTTATTTTCAATTAATATCGTTATTACTGTAATTATTACTGTTATTTTTAATTTTTTTTTACAATTATACTACCAGTAAAAATAATAATAATGATAATAATAACAATAATAATATTAATAACAATATTATAACAATTAGTATTATTAATTATACTTATTATATTAATATTGTTTTTTTTACAGTTATAATATATTTTGGCAAAATACTAATAATTAAAGTAATAATAATAATAATAATAATAATATAATAATATAATAAAATGAAAATAATGAAAATAATGAAATAATAATGATAATATTAATAATATTAATAATCATAAAATGTTATCCAAATTCCTTTATTCTCACTTTATCATCATTATCGTCATGATTAATAGAATTCTGGTAATTATTATCATTATTACCCCAATAATTGCCAGAATCATCAAATGAATGGAAAAAACGTCATTTTGGAGTCTACTCTCAAAACGCTATATTTCGCTAGATTTTGCCGCTTTTTCGAGTTTTGGGATTTTTTTTCTTTTACCTTTTTTTTTATTATATATGGACAAAATTCCTGTTATTATCATGATTATTATCATGATTATCATCATTATTATCGTTATCATCATCATTATCATCATTATCATCATTATCATCATCATTATCATCATTATTGCAATTATTATCATCATTATTGCAATTATTATCATTATTATTGCAATTATTGCAGTTATAATATATATTTTTACATCTATACTAATAACAAATACAATAATAATAGTAATAACAATAATAATAACAATAATAACGTTTTTATAATCATTATTTATATCATTATTTCAATTAATATCACTATTACTGTAATTATTACTGTTATAATAATTGTTTCTACAATTATACTACCAGTAAAATCAATAATAATGATAATAATAACAATAATAATATTAATAACAATATTATAACAATTAGTATCATTATAATTATACTTATTATTATTATTATTATTGTTATTATTGCAGTTAAAATATATTTTTTGGCAATAATACTAATGATTAAAGTAATAATAATAATAATAATAATAATAATAATAATAATGATAATAATAATAATAATAATATAATAATGATAATAGTAATAATAATAGTAATAATATTAATAATCATTAAATGTTATCCAAATTCTCTTTATTCTAACTTTTATTATCATTATTGTCATGATTAATAGAATTCTGGTAATTATTATCAATATTTCCCTAATAATTACCAGAATCATCAAAGGAATGGAAAAAACGTCATTTTGGAGTCTACTTTCAAAAGGCTATATTTCGCTAGATTTTGCCGCTTTTTCGACTTTTGGGATTTTTTTTCTTTTACATTTTTTTTTATTATATATGGACACAATTCCTGTTATTATCATCATTATTATCATGATTATCATCATTATTATCGTTATCATCATCATTATCATCATTATCATCATTATCATCATCATTATCATCATTATCATCATCATTATCATCATTATTGCAATTATTATCATCATTATTGCAATTATTATCATTATTATTGCAATTATTGCAGTTATAATATATATTTTTACATCTATACTAATAACAACTACAATAATAATAGTAAAAACAAAAATAATAACAATAATAACGTTTTTATAATCTATATTTATATCATTATTTCAATTAATATCGTTACTACTGTAATTATTACTGTTATAATAATTATTTTTACAATTATACTACCAGTAAAAATAATAATAATGATAATAATAACAATAATGATATTAATAACAATATTATAACAATTAGTATTATTATAATTATACTTATTATTATTATTATTATTGTTATTATTACAGTTATAATATATTTTTGGGCAGTAATACTAATAATTAAAGCAATGATAATAATAATAATAATAATAATAATAATAATAATAATAATAATAATAATAATAATAATGATAATAATAATGATTATGATAATAATAATGATAATAGTAATAATGTTAATAATCATCAAATGTTATCCAAATTCTCTTTATTCTCACTTTTATCATCATTATTGTCATGATTAAAAGAATTCTAGTAAATATTATCATTATTACCCTAATAATTGCCAGAATCATCAAATGAATTGAAAAAACGTCATTTTGGAGTCTTCTCTGAAAAGTCTATATTTCGCTAGATTTTGCCGCTTTTTCGACTTTTGGATTTTTTTTTCTTTTACCTTTCTTTTATTATATATGGACACAATTCCTGTTATTATCATCATTATTATCATGATTATCATCATTATTATCGTTAACATCATCATTATCATCATTATCATCATTATCATCATCATTATCATCATTATTGTAATTATTATTATCATTATTGCAATTATTATCATTATTATTGATATTATTGCAGTTATAATACATATTTTTACATCTATATTAATAACAACTACAATAATAATAGTAATAACAATAATAATAACAATAATAACGTTTTTATAATCATTATTTATATCATTATTTCAATTAATATCGTTATTACTGTAATTATTACTGTTATAATAATTATTTTTACAATTATACTACCAGTAAAAATAATAATAATGATAATAATAATAGCAATAATAATATTAATAACAATATTATAACAATTAGTATTATTATAATTATACTTATTATTATTATTAGTGTTATTATAAATGTTAATTTTTTGGAAAATTAATAATTAAAGTAATAATAATAATAATAATAATAATAATAATAATAATAATAATAATAATGATAATAATGATAATAATAATGATAATATTAATAATATTAATAATCATCAAATGTTATCCAAATTCTCTTTATTCTCACTTTTATCATCATTATTGTCATGATTAATAGAATTCTGGTAATTATTATCATTATTACCCTAATAATTGACAGAATCATCAAATGAATGGAAAAAACGTTATTTTGGAGTCTACTCTCAAAAGGCTATATTTTGCTAGATTTTCCAACTATTTCGACTTTTGGGATTTTTTTCTTTTACCTTTTTTATTATATATGGACACAACTCCTGTTATTATCATCATTATTATCATGATTATCATCATTATTATCGTTATTATCATCATTATCATCATTATCATCATCATTATCATCATTATTGCAATTATTATCATCATTATTGCAATTAATATCGTTATTACTGTAATTATTACTGTTATAATAATTATTTTTACAATTATACTACCAGTAAAAATAATAATAATGATAATAATAACAATAAAAATATTAATAACAATATTATAAGAATTAGTATTTTTATAATTAAACCTATTATTATTATTATTGTTATTATTACAGTTATAATATATTTTTTGGCAATAATACTAATAATTAAAGTAATAATAATAATAATAATAATAATAATAATAATAATAATAATAATAATAATAATAATAAAAGTAATAATAATAATAATAATAATAATGATAATAATAATGATAATGATAATAGTAATAATATTAATAATCATCAAATGTTATCCAAATTCTCTTTATTCTCACTTTTATCATCATTATTGTCATGATTAATAGAATTCTGGTAATTATTATCATTATTACCCTAATAATTGCCAGAATCACGAAATGAATGGAAAAAACTTCATTTTGGAGTCTACTCTCAAAACACTATATTTCGCTAGATTTTGCCGCTTTTTCGACTTTTGGGATTTTTTTTCTTTTACCTTTTTTTAAAATTATATATGGACACAATTCCTGTTATTATCATCATTATTATCATGATTATCATCATTATTATCGTTATCATCATCATTATCATCATTATCATCATCATTATCATCATTATTGCAATTATTATCATCATTATTGCAATTATTATCATTATTATTGCAATTATTGCAGTTATAATATATATATTTTTACATCTATACTAATAACAACTACAATAATAATAGTAATAAAAATAATAATAACAATAATAACGTTTTTATAATCATTATTTATATCATTATTTCAACTAATATCGTTATTACTTTAATTATTACTGTTATAATAATTATTTTTACAATTATACTACCAGTAAAAATAATAATAATAATAATAATAATAATAATAATAATAATAATAATAATAATAATAATAATAATAATAATAATAATAATAATGATAATAATGATAATAATAATGATAATAGTAATAATATTAATAATCATCAAATGTTATCCAAATTCTCTTTATTCTCACTTTTATCATCATTATTGTCATGATTAATAGAATTCTGGTAATTATTATCATTATTACCCTAATAATTGCCAGAATCTTCAAATGAATGAAAAAAAAAAGTCATTTTGCCGCTTTTTCGAATTTGGGATTTTTTTTCTTTTACCCTTTTTATTATATATGGACACAATTCCTGTTATTATCATCATTATTATCATGATTATCATCATTATTATCGTTATCATCATCATTATCATCATAATCATCATTATCATCATTATTATCATCATTATTGCAATTATTATCATTAGTATTGCAATTATTATCGTTATTACTGTAATTATTACTGTTATAATAATTATTTTTACAATTATACTACCAGTAAAAATAATAATGATGATAATAATAACAATAATAATATTAATAACAATATTATAACAATTAGTATTATGATAATTATACTTATTATTATCATTATTGTTATTATTACAGTTATAATATATTTTTTGGCAATAATAATAATAATTAAAGTAATAATAATAATAATAATAATAATAATAATAATAATAATAATAATAATAATAATAATAATAATAATAATAATATTGATAATAATGATAATAATAATGATAATAGTAATAATATTAATAATCATCAAATGTTATCCAAATTCTCTTTATTCTCACTTTTATCATCATTATCGTCATGATTAATAGAATTCTGGTAATTATTATCATTATTACCCTAATAATTGCCAGAATCATCATATGAATGGAAAAAACGTCATTTTGCCTCTTTTTCGACTTTTGGGATTTTTTTTTCTTTTACCTTTTTTATTATATATGGACACAATTCCTGTTATTATCATCATTATTATCATGATTATCATCATTATTATCGTTATCATCATCATTATCATCATTATCATCATCATTATTGCAATTATTATTATCATTATTGCAATTATTATCATTATTATTGCAATTATTGCAGTTATAATATATATTTTTACATCTATACTAATAACAACTACAATAATAATAGTAATAATAATAATAACAATAATAACGTTTTTATAATCATTATTTATATCATTATTTCAATTAATATCGTTATTACTGTAATGATTACTGTTATAATAATTATTTTCACAATTATACTACCAGTAAAAATAATAATAATGATAATAATAACAATAATAATATTAATAACAATATTATAACAATTAGTATTATTATAATTATACTTATTATTTTAATTATTGTTATTATTACAGTTATTATATATTTTTTGGCAATAATACTAATAATTAAAGTAATAATAATAATAATAATAATAATAATAATAATAATAATAATGATAATAATGATAATAATAATGATAATAGTAATAATATTAATAATCATCAAATGTTATCTAAATTCTCTTCATTCTCACTTTTATCATCATTATTGTCATGATTAATAGAATTCTGGTAATTATCATTATTACCCTAATAATTGCCAGAATCATCAAATGAATGGAAAAAACGTCATTTTGGAGTCTACTCTCAAAAGGGTATATTTCGCTAGATTTTGCCGCTTTTTCGACTTTTGGGATTTTTTTCTTTTTCCTTTTTTTTTTATTATATATGGACATAATTCCTGTTATTATCATCATTATTGTAGTGTACGGCTGCGCACTTGCCGACTCTACGGTCGATCTCGCCTGGACTAACATCGTCCTCGGGCGCCGAGTGGTTGAGGCCGGGTCTTTACCATGCCACATGCCTGCCTTCTTTACCATGGAACAAAGGACGTGGGGAACTCTGCGATGCTGCCATTGACTTGGGTGAGACGTCCCGGGCTCTGCTTCCACCAACGAGGCGGCCAGTGTTAAGAAATAATATGAACATGGTTATAAAAATAACCAAAGAACGTATTTTAAACCAAGTCTCGTTACTTGGATGGTGTTGAAGTCTCCGAGAAAAATAAAAGATTTATTAATTTCCCAAGTCCCATACCGTAGATAGTTACAGCCCGAAATGTACAATTTTCGCCTAAATTGTACATTACCAGTTTCCTTAGCTATCCTTTCCTTCCAAAGTGTCACAATAGCCCCTGACGAGGGTAAGGGTCGTTACATAGTTGTTCTTCGTTTTTTTTTTTTCTTTTTCCTCTCTCTCTTTTCATGGTTGTTTGGGGTCTTTTGGGTTGTTTCGACTGCCGAACTATCGGGTTGGTGGTTCTTTGCTTATTTTCTTCGCTTCGCGCCATGCCTGGGGCATGGTCTGAGGGTCTTTTTCGGGTATAAATACCCCTAGTTTTGTGAGGGGAAGACAGTTCGGTCCTGACTTCTGTGTGTACTGTGGTCCCGTTCTCAGTGTTTTCGTGTGCTCGCTTTGGATTTACTTCTTTGGATTTACCTCGTTTCGCGCCAGGACTTGCCGAGTTTGCCTCCGTAAAGCTAAGTATTTAGTGGTTGTGTGTAGGAGACACCTGGTCTCTTTTGGACTTTGGCGTGTGGCACGCTACATCATCATCTGTGGAGTGCACTCTTTCTCTGTCCCAAAGCAGCACTTTGTGAACTCAAAGTGTCAAGAGTACAAAAGGACCACGTCACATAGAAGGAACACTGCTTGAGGATCCGTACCCCCAGTGTGCCATTCAGTGTTTTGAAACTAAGTCAATTCTTAGTTTCCTTCCCTCAGCTCGAGGATCCGTACCTCCTGGGAGGAAGGCTTATTTCATTAAGTCTCGCCCATAATAATTTCAGAGCCATTTTACATTTTACTTTCTTTTACTTTGTCTCGATTTGTTGTCTTGATACCTGCCTGACCTTGTGGGTGTCAGGCAGTCCGTGATCTTGTGGTCTCCTTTGGCGTTATTTTCTTCTATTTTGGCCTTCGACTCTAAATTATGTCTCTTACATGATATTTCTAAATATTTATTTTATCGTTTACACAAGTGTTTTTATGCAGAGTTTATCAGCACTAGTTTGTTTTGCTTTTGTTTTGTTTTGTTTTTTTGTTTGTTTGTTTTTCACAGTTAATCTCCATTTTGGGTTGGAAATTAACTTGTTCATATTAGGAATTGATATGTGTTCGTGCTACACTCTGATTAAAAATACTTATGGAGTTGGGACGCCAACTTAGGAGTGAAATTACATTGGTGAGTCATTTTTGAGTATATCTGGTGTGGCTTTCACGTGCATCATCCCCGCTGTGATAAATTGGTCATGTACGCATCTATAAACATTTCCCATGACTGAATTCCTGTAGACCTCCCTAATGAGTGGGATTTGCTCAATAAATAAATATCATACTATCGTAGAGCTTTCACTCGGTCCCAGTCAAATAAACAAATGATATTTACATCTTAAGTTCTGGTTCAGACTAAGGCTGAATGCTTGAAACTTTCTTGGGCTCGGGTCTCCTTAACAGCACATTGCTGGTTACTCTATCTCGCAACCCCTGAAAGGCTGTAAGAAGGCTAGATGAATCGGAGTATATTAAGCTGATACTCTAGAACAGACCATAACTTTGCTATACCTGGGTTCCACTTCCAGCAGGTGGATGCTCAAACTGAAGGGAAGAGGAAGAATTTTATGATCTTGCGTTTTTCTTCCAAACACGTCCACGCAGACGCTCAGCCTACGCTATCTCCCTTTTCACATATACACACTTACACATCCAACATTCACATCCTGTACTTTCCTTCCACCCTTCTTTCATACAACATTCACACCCCCATACACAACACACACGGTTCCCGAACCTACTAATCGGGTGGTGGCAGCGTGCCGTAGGCCTGGAATCTTACATCTGTTCACTGCAGACGAATCTTTTCCCAAATAAAATCTATATTCTCGGTTGAGCCCGAACTCAAGCAGACATAGTGAATTCTACTGGGTCTACGCCCCGCTACAACTGTCTTTTTGGTGGCAGCGGTGGGATAGAACAGTATTTTTTATTATAAAGTGCCTGGTCAAGCCTTTGTGCAAGTCCATCGCAAGCTAAGTAACAGGTTGCAGAGTAAGTGCTGGGGGCGCGAAATGCCTCGTACACGCAATTGCGCCCTAGGAGAACCCACTAATGAGTCCTCGGGGTCCTCTGCAAACACCCTCCTTGAGGTCCCCGACTTTCTTCGAGCAGATAACGCTCAGTCTTTGACTTTGGGGCAAAGGTTAGAGCCCCGTGACCACCTGTCGCTCTCGATGTATGAAGAGCTGGTGGATAAATTTGAGCGGCTCAATGCCCGGTTCAATACCCTGGAAGGGCAGTACGCCAATATCGTGCGTTTATTGGAGCCCAGGGTATCTGAACCTCACGCTCGATCACCAGCTGCGGCCTCTGCATCGCAGGTGGAAGCGGGGGTGCATGCGGTCACGACTGACCACTCGTCTCAGCGAGCACCCGTCAACCCACGTCCGCTGGACCAGGGTATAACCCTACGCGACCCGATCCCGCCTTACCGGGCGGAGGTCCCAGCCAGCCAGCCTCTTCGGAGGAATCAGGAGTTGGAAACCTGGTTGCGACACGTTGAGCAGGCCCATCCTTACGGGACGGATGAGGCTCTAATCCGTGCCGCCCGTGCTAGCTGCAGGGGGACGGCGGACGTTGTCATTAACTCCCCAGTCTTCGACGGGATAGGGACCTGGGACGAGTTTAAGGAGACCCTTCGACAACGTCTCCGGGGAACGTGCTCGTCGATGGAGTACTTACGGCATTTGGGGTCGTACGTACTCGACGACAGTTCCCCCAGGGACTTCTATCTCGCGGTCGAGACCATGGTTTACCAGGGTATGCATGATTATCCTGGTGAACTTGGGCCAGCTGAACCTCTGATGCGGAGAACTTTTCTCCAGGGACTCCCACCCTGGATGCGGGAAAAGCTCCTGCTGGTAGAGGATCAGCCGCTTTATCGGGTGGTCGAAGCAGCCCAAAAAGTCTGGTACCATCGGCACTATGCCGGGCGGGTAGAGAAACCCTTGGTCAGTTTCTCGAGCGAGGCAGAGCCTAAACCTCGCTCCTCTACTCCTCGAGAGGGTCGATCCCCAGCAGCTTCCCCTCCGATTGATCCTCTGGCTGATTTACCTGTACACACTCGAGAACCCCGACGCTGGTGTTCCTACCATCAGGTAACTACGCATGATGCTTCCGAGTGTCGTGCGGTGCGGGAGGGTAATCAGTGCAACCGGTGTGGCCGCCGAGGGCATGTGGCTGGGCGGTGCTTTTTTCGTGCCGAACAGCGCAGCGCACCGCCCGACAGAACACAACCACAACCACACCGATCCACCGCCAGAAAGGCGATGATGGGGGACGCCGAAGGGAGCGACAGTTCCACGGAACCGGAGCTCCCCGAGGCACAGATTCAGGCGGGACGGCCGCTGTTGAATTGTGTGGTTGCTGGGACTAAGGTTCTAGCTTTTCTCGACTCGGGAAGTGAGGCAACGGTGGTGAAGGAGTCCTGTTTCAGGAGGATTTCCAACACCCCGCTCTCACCTCACCCGCGTGGTCTCAAGGGGGCATCTGGGGCCACGTTGGACATCAAGGGTAGGGCAACCCTTGAGTTTAAGTTTTCCCGAGCCTGTAAGTGCCGGCACTCAGTGGTCGTAGTGGACGATGACACCAGGTTTCCAGCAGAGGTACTTATAGGCGTAGACCTGCTCCGAAGGTTTAATTTTAAGTTGAATCTCTCCCCTGCTCCTGGGGCTAGTTTTGCTACCTTCAACGGGGCCCGACTCCGTGTTTCCTTCTCTGGTGCTGGGTCCCTCGGTATCTTGACGTATCACGAACCAGACGCCCTACTGCGTTGCTGTAGTGCGGGCAACGGGGACCGAGAAGGTGCAATTAGATGTGCGCGGAAAGTCACTTGTCCTCCTCGGGCGGGGCGATTCGTGCGATGTCTTGTGAACGGCGGGGAGGCTGGATTGGCTTGTGTTGAGAGCGACACAGCCAAGATCCTGGTACCTCGTTCGTTGGTGGACCTCTCCCTACCCGAGGTTGACGTTTGGGTCGTCAACGATCAGGGAGCTCCGGTTGAGATCGAGCAAGGATTCGTCCTTGGCTATGCGGCGATCGTGGAGGAGGTTTCACCGAATTGTCTTGCATACGACGCGGAATCGGTGGACCAGGATTCCGGCGTCAACCCGGAAGATGGAGGCTCATCCTTCGGGGATAGTCGGGGAGCTTTTGGCGTGGCCTCCCCGACTCCAGTCGATGATGGAAGCGAACCAGATGTTCTGATGGCGAGCTTCGAGGACCGTTTCGATTTTACATATGGACTTAACGACTTTGGCTACAACACGAATGAGTTTGAGGTCTTCCCGGTATGTTCTTTCGAGAATGAGGAACTCCCCTCATCAGCAGGGGCGGCTGTCGTTCCCCGGGTGGATCTTGCTCACCTGTCGTCAGTTCAGCGTGAACAGCTCATGCAGGTACTTGATCGTTACCCAGATCTGTTTAACGAAGGGCTGCCTCCGAGTGTGGTGCCACACATGAAGCATAAGATCAAAACCACGGACGACCAACCTGTCCGTGTGAAACAATGGCGCCTCCCGGAGAGTACGCGGCAGTATATTCGTGCGGAGTGCGACAAGATGCTTGCAGACGGGGTGATCGAGCTTTCTTGTTCCCCATGGCTCTCTCCCGTTGTGCTTGTGAAAAAGAAGGACGGTACGACACGATTCTGCGTCGACAACCGTGCCTTGAACGCGAAAACGGTTTCAGACGCATATCCCATACCCAGGATGGACGCTGCCATTGATCAGCTGGCGGGTAAATCTTGGTTTAGCGTCCTCGACGCTAAATGCGCATACTGGACCGTTGAGGTGGATGAGAGGGACCGAGAAAAGACGGCTTTCTCGGACGGCTCCCGTCTCTTTCAGTTCTCGCGTATGCCCTTTGGATTGACGACGGCCCCGTCAACTTTTCAGAGGGCTATCGCCGCCGTTCTCAACCCGGTGTTGGGCCACCACGCGCTGGCATATCTCGACGACGTCGTGATATACAGCTCAGGGTTTGAGCAGCACCTATCCCACCTCAATGCCGTGTTGCAGTTACTCGCTGGAGCGGGGTTCAGGCTTAACCTCTCCAAGTGTCGCTTCGCAACCGACACTTTTCGTTTTCTTGGCCACCTGATTACACCGGCCGGTGTTTTGCCTGACCCCGATAAAGTTACAGTGATACGAGCCATAAAAACACCACGCAACCAACACCCCGTTCTTGGGGCAACTGTTTTTTTTCGCAGGCACGTGCCCAATTATGCAAGAGTCGCATCTCCTCTGACTCGACTCCTGAAAAAAGAGACAAAATTTTCATGGGGCAAACCTCAACAGGAGGCGTTTGAACGACTTAAGCAAGTGCTTGCCACCGCACCTTGCTTAATCCAGCCAAATTTTGAGAAACCCTTTGAGCTTCACACCGATGCCTCGGGCACGGCGATCGGTGCTTGTCTTATGCAGCTGGATGAGGATGGAGAACTCCATCCGGTTGCATATTTTTCTCGGAAGCTAAGGGACGCCGAGACCAGGTACCCGACCATCGACCTGGAAGCTCTTGCTGTGGTCGAAAGCGTTAGGCATTACCATCCTTACCTATATGGAAGACGGTTTCGTATCTTTACAGATCACAGACGGTTGGTATCTGTCTTCCGCAAGCCAACAGCATCGGTAAGGATGACTCGATGGGCACACGAGCTGACATTCTATGACTTTGAGCTTCTCTATAAGCCGGGTCGAGTCCACCACGTCCCTGACTTGCTCAGTCGTCAGATCGCACCCATTGCTGACCTCGATAGTCCCTTACTGCAGCCCGATTTGGTGGAGCGTCATCAGCGGGACGATCCCCTGTGGCAGCAGCTCATAGAGTATCTTGAGGAGGGCCGCCTTCCGCCGAGGCGTATCCCTCTTCCACTCGATCAATTCGAACTTCAGGACCGAGTCTTATATCATGTTAAGTCCGACCATGAACGAGTCATGCTTCGGCTCGTAATCCCAAAGTCGCTGCGCGGCGCCGCTTTGGATGCGGTTCATGCTGTACCGTCCGCCGGGCATCAGGGTGTCCACAGGACGTATCAGCGGCTACGGGATCATTTTTACTTTCCCGGGATGTTGGCCGCATCCCGAAGGTATGTCGCGTCATGCACGGCATGCCAGCGGAGGAAGGGGGCAATCGCCCGAACGCCCCTTCAGTCCATGCCAGACGTCGTAGAGCCCTTCGAGCGAGTCTCCGCTGATATCCTCACACTTACCCCTTCGGCGCGTGGTAACAAGTACGTCCTTGTGCTGATTGACCACCTTACCCGGTTTGTTGAGCTGTTCCCATTGGCATCTAAGGACGCCCAAACTGTAGCAGATGTTTTTCTTGCAGAATTCGTTACTCGGTACGGTCCACCCCGGACCTTGTTATCGGATAACGGCCTTGAATCCCGCAACCGTCTTCTTTCCGACATCTGTCATCACCTTCAGGTGAAGTCGCTCTTCACCACAGTCTATCATCCGCAGGCCAACGGTATGGTGGAGAGGGTGAACCGGGTGGTCAAGGACGCCCTGAGCACGCTCCAAATGGATGATCCCGATGGTTGGGACGATCTATTACCGTATGTGAGGTTTGCCATCAATTCCTCCATACACCGGAGCGTAAATGACGTCCCATTGTACCTTCTCACAGGTCGGGACAGTCATTTCCCGCTTGTGGGGTCAAACCACGTGATCTACTCCGAAGGATGCTTGCCCTCAATAAGATCGAAACTCCGTGCAGCTCGGGTGGCCGCTAGTGAGGCCGCCCGAAAGGCTCGTGAGCGTTGGACCGCCGATCACGATCGAAGGCGGCGGGCTCGACCGCGGGAGTATAACGAGGGGGATCTGGTCTTCGTGCATCGTAGCGTTATCCTGCACCCCAGTCATGGAACCAGACCCCTGGGTCCCCGATGGTTAGGGCCAGTCCGGGTTTTGAAAAAGCTCGGACCCGTGGCTTATGTGGTGAGGAGACCGCATTCAAATGGGCAGGAAGTCACTCTGCACCCCAATAAATTTAAGGCGTTTCGGGTAAGTGCGGAATTCGTCCCCCCGGACGACTTTCCCCGTTTGGACGGCACTTTCCCTCCTGACCCGGAGCCTGACATGGGATCTTTACAAGATCCCGGTGCAGATGACCTGTTGGATTCGGAATCCTCGGCTCCGTCATCGGTGGGGGTAGACGATGAGCCATGGGACCCTGGGTCTGACTGGGACGAGTCATGGGCAAGCCACTCTTCCTTATCTTCCGCTCGCCATTATCTTTCATTTTTTTCAGAGCCCCAGCGGATTGCATGCTGTCCCTTGTCAATTACCAGTCTTTCCTGTAACATAATCCTGTATGGCTTGGATCCTAACACGCTTGCAGCCTGTTCTTTTTCAGAGCCTTACCTTCATCCTGGCTGTGGAGTTGGGATTGGTCTAATCCCGTCTTTCCCCAGCTAATCTAACAATATTCAGTCGCCCTGTTTCTCTTACTTCTTTCTAATCTATTTCTACTTTTCAGATCACCTCCAGATGGACGGCAGCAGGGCCCAGCAGCCAGTTTCTGTCCTGTGGAGTGATCCTGCTGATAACTTACACCCGCCCTTGAACCACGCGGGATTCTTTGTTTTCTCACCTCTCTGACAGGCTCACACTTTCGTCGTCAATGTCCTGGACATCTGCAAGACCCTGTGCAGATGAGAAATAATCAAATTTTAAGTTTGGCCAAGTTATGCTCCGTTTTTAGGACTCAGTCCCGAGAGTCCTCGGAGCGATCGACAGTGTCCCGGAGCTGAGGTCGGTCTACGCTCTTTCCCCATGACGGGAACGTAGAGGTGGTCTTTGTACAGACCTGTAGGAATCTATCTTTTCTACGGAGTATTCTTGTAAATAGCACCCTTTTCTATCGTCCTCTCCATCTTCTTCTCTACCTTTCCTATCCTAGTAGTTTAGTACAACACCAGATTTTGGTTGGCCTCACAGCGCCTTGGCGCCTTGTACATTTTAACACTGTTATTGTTATTGGTATTTTTGTATTTTGTTTGTGTATCTGTGCCAAGGGGATTGGAGGTCCACCAGCTTCAGCGTGCTTCCCATTTCGTTTTGTTCTTTTATTTTTTGTTCTTGTGTTCTTAATCTTAAGGTGTTCCTTTGTTTTACGGTCTAGTCTTAAGGTCATCGTTTTATACTATTTAATCGTCGAGACTCGTCTACTAGCTTCTCAGGGCAACGACCTTCCAGAGCTGTTTCAGGACCGAACCCATGACTTGTCATCGCCTCCATGGAGGGCTCTCTTTTTGAGTAAGCTCTGATGATCCCTTTTACAGGTCGCACTGAGAAAGCTGTACTTGTACATATGAAGATGTTACATCTCCCTCGACGCCCACTAATTAATTTTAAGCCAGATCCTCCAGTGGATCCTCTCGTTGCAGTAACATAAGGTTGTGTGTCACTCATGCACTTGGTAATGCAGTGTGAGTTAGAACACACCCGGGCCCAAAGAATAAAACCAGTATGTCTAATACACTCTTGTGTCCGCAGGGACGACGCTTCGAGGGCTTCCAAGGGGTTCCGCCCCCTTCGGGTCTAAGGCCAGCTCTCTTACACAGGTGATGGTGCCAAGATGATAACGACAACAGCTGATCCTCCGTACTGGCGTGCGGGCGCATCCTCCTGATGCCCCCGCCTTCCGATGTTCCGTACTGGCGTGCGGGCGCATCCTCCTGATGCCCCCGCCTTCCGATGTTCCGTACTGGCGTGCGGGCGCATCCTCCTGATGCCCCCGCCTTCCGATGTTCCGTACTGGCGTGCGGGCGCATCCTCCTGATGCCCCCGCCTTCCGAGATTCCGCACTGGCGTGCGGGCGCGTCCCCGTGATGCACCCGCTTTCTGACGTTCTACACTGGTGTGCGGGTGTACTTTGTACGACCGCCTTTCCGATGTCCCGTGACGAGCGGGCGCGCCCCACATGCGCACCCGCCTTAGGATAGATCCTGCCGAGATGATGGGCCCTGAGATGTTCGCCGACGTGATGGTCTTTGCCCTCTGCACTGCGTCAGAGCCGACTTTTGCTCTGGTTCCTGATACCTTCCGGGCACCCTTTGCATCTGTCTCTCGATCGTACCTCGCGAGAGATGGAACGAGTACCTCGCAGACACACCTGTTATTTAAGGAGTCTCTCCTGCGATACTCGTCTTTCCCGTCCCCTTCTTAGGCGACGCACTGCCCGGGGAAGGTGTTGTAGTGTACGGCTGCGCACTCGCCGACTCTACGGTCGATCTCGCCTGGACTGACATCGTCCTCGGGCGCCGAGTGGTTGAGGCCGGGTCTTTACCATGCCACATGCCTGCCTTCTCTACCATGGAACAAAGGACGTGGGGAACTCTGCGATGCTGCCATTGACTTGGGTGAGACGTCCCGGGCTCTGCTTCCACCAACGAGGCGGCCAGTGTTAAGAAATAATATGAACATGGTTATAAAAATAACCAAAGAACGTATTTTAAACCAAGTCTCGTTACTTGGATGGTGTTGAAGTCTCCGAGAAAAATAAAAGATTTATTAATTTCCCAAGTCCCATACCGTAGATAGTTACAGCCCGAAATGTACAATTTTCGCCTAAATTGTACATTACCAGTTTCCTTAGCTATCCGTTCCTTCCAAAGTGTCACAATAGCCCCTGACGAGGGTAAGGGTCGTTACATAGTTGTTCTTCGTTTTTTTTTCTTTCTTTTTCCTCTCTCTCTTTTCATGGTTGTTTGGGGTCTTTTGGGTTGTTTCGACTGCCGAACTATCGGGTTGGTGGTTCTTTGCTTATTTTCTTCGCTTCGCGCCATGCCTGGGGCATGGCCTGAGGGTCTTTTTCGGGTATAAATACCCCTAGTTTTGTGAGGGGAAGACTTTGTCTCGATTTGTTGTCTTGATACCTGCCTGACCTTGTGGGTGTCAGGCAGTCCGTGATCTTGTGGTCTCCTTTGGCGTTATTTTCTTCTATTTTGGCCTTCGACTCTAAATTATGTCTCTTACATGATATTTCTAAATATTTATTTTATCGTTTACACAAGTGTTTTTATGCAGAGTTTATCAGCACTAGTTTTTTTTGCTTTTGTTTTGTTTTTTTTGTTTGTTTGTTTGTTTTTCACAGTTAATCTCCATTTTGGGTTGGAAATTAACTTGTTCATATTAGGAATTGATATGTGTTCGTGCTACACTCTGATTAAAAATACTTATGGAGTTGGGACGCCAACTTAGGAGTGAAATTACATTGGTGAGTCATTTTTGAGTATATCTGGTGTGGCTTTCACGTGCATCACCCCCGCTGTGATAAATTGGTGATGTACGCATCTATAAACATTTCCCATGACTGAATTCCTGTAGACCTCCCTAATGAGTGGGATTTGCTCAATAAATAAATATACTATCGTAGAGCTTTCACTCGGTCCCAGTCAAATAAAAAAATGATATTTACATCTTAAGTTCTGGTTCAGACTAAGGCTGAATGCTTGAAACTTTCTTGGGCTCGGGTCTCCCTAACAGCACATTGCTGGTTACTCTATCTCGCAACCCCTGAAAGGCTGTAAGAAGGCTAGATGAATCGGAGTATATTAAGCTGATACTCTAGAACAGACCATAACTTTGCTATACCTGGGTTCCCACTTCCAGCAGGTGGATGCTCAAACTGAAGGGAAGAGGAAGAATTTTATGATCTTGCGTTTTTCTTCCAAACACGTCCACGCAGACGCTCAGCCTACGCTATCTCCCTTTTCACATATACACACTTACACATCCAACATTCAGCACATACATCCTGTACTTTCCTTCCACCCTTCTTTCATACAACATTCTCACCCCCATACACAACACACACGGTTCCCGAACCTACTAATCGGGTGGTGGCAGCGTGCCGTTTGCCTGTAATATTACATCTGTTCACTGCAGACGAATCTTTTCCCAAATAAAATCTATATTCTCGGTTGAGCCCGAACTCAACCAGACATAGTGAATTCTACTGGGTCTACGCCCCGCTACAATTATTATCATGATTATCATCATTATTATCGTTATCATCATCATTATCATCATTATCATGATTATCATCCTCATTATTATCATTATTGCAATTATTATCATCATTATTGCAATTATTATCATTATTATTGCAATTATTGCAGTTATAATATATATTTTTTACATCTATACTAATAACAACTACAATAATAATAATAATAACAATAATAATATTAATAACAATATTATAACAATTAGTATTATTATAATTATACTTATTATTATTATTGTTGTTATTATTACAGTTATAATATATTTTTTGGCAATAATACTAATAATAATAATAATAATAATAATAATAATAATAATAATAATAATAATAATAATAATAATAATAATAATGATAATAATAATGATAATAGTAATAATATTAATAATCATCAAATGTTATCCAAATTCTCTTTATTCTCACTTTTATTATCATTATTATCATGATTAATATAATTCTGGTAATTATTATCATTATTACCCTAATAATTGCCAGAATCATGAAATGAATGGAAAAAATGTCATTTTGGAGTCTACTCACAAAAGCCTATATTTCGGTAGATTTTGCCGCTTTTTCGACTTTTGGGATTTTTTATCTTTTACCTTTTTTTTATTATATATGTAAACAATTCCTGTTATTATCATCATTATTATCATGATTATCATCATTATTATCGTTATCATAATCATTATCATCATTATCCTCATTATCATCATCATTATCATCATTATTGCAATTATTATCATAATTATTGCAATTGTTATCATTATTATTGCAATTATTGCAGCTATAATATATATTTTTACATCTATACTAATAACAACTACAATTATAATAGTAATAACAATAATAATAACAATAATAACGTTTTTATAATCATTATTTATATCATTAATTCAATTAACATCGTTATTACTGTAATTATTACTGTTATAATAATTATTTTTACAATTATACTACCAGTAAAAATAATAATAATGATAATAATAACAATAATAATATTAATAACAATATTATAACAATTAGTATTATTATAATTATACTTATTATTATTATTATTATTATTATTACAGTTATAATATATTTTTTCCAATAATACTAATAATTAAAGTAATAATAATAATAAAAAAAAAGTAAATAATAATAATAATAATAATAATAATAATAATAATAACAATAATAATAATAATGATGATAATAATAATGATAATAGTAATAATATTAATAATCATCAAATGTTATCCAAATTCTCTTTATTCTCACTTTTATCATCATTATTGTCATGATTAATAAAATTCTGGTAATTATTATCATTATTACCCTAACAATTGCCAGAATCATCAAATGAATGGAAAAAACGTCATTTTGGAGTCTACTCTCAAAAGTCTATATTTCGTTAGATTTTGCCGCTTTTTCGACTTTTGTAATTTTTTTTCTTTTACCTTTCTTTTATTATATATGGACACAATTCCGGTTATTATCATGATAATTATTATGATTATCATCATCATTATCGTTATAATCATCATTATCATCATTATCATCATCATTATCTTCATTATTGCAATTATTATCATCATTATTGCAATTATTATCATTATTATTGCAATTACTGCAGTTATGATATATATTTTTACATCTATACTAATAACAACTACAATAATAATAGTAATAACAATAATAATAACAATAATAACGTTTTTATAATCATTATTTATATCATTATTTCAATTAATATTATTATTACTGTAATTATTACTGTTATAATAATCATTTTTACAATTATACTACCAGTAAAAATAATAATAATGATAATAATAACAATAATAATATTAATAACAATATTATAACAATTAGTATTATTATAATTATACTTATTATTATTATTGTTATTATTTCAGTTATAATATATTTTTTGGCAATAATACTAATAATTAAAGTAATAATAATAATAATAATAATAATAATAATAATAATAATAATAATGATAATAATAATAATAATAATAATGATAATAATGATAATAATAATGATAATAGTAATAATATTAATAATCATCAAATGTTAGTCAAATTCTCTTTATTCTCACTTTTATCATCATTATTGTCATGATTAATAAATTCTGGTAATTATTATCATTATTATCCTAATAATTGCCAGAATCACCAAATGAATGGAAAAAACGTCATTTTGGAGTATGCTCTCAAAAGGCTATATTTCGCTAGATTTTGCCGCTTTTTCGACTTTTGGGATTTTTTTCTTTTACCTTTCTTTTATTATATGTGGACACAATTCCTGTTATTATCATGATAATTATTATGATTATCATCATCATTATCGTTATCATCATCATTATCATTATTGTCATCATCATTATCATCATTATTGCAATTATTATCATCATTATTGCAATTATTATCATTATTATTGCAATTATTACTGTTATAATAATTATTTTTACAATTATACTACCAGTAAAAATAATAATAATGATAATAATAACAATGATAATATTTATAACAATATTATAACAATTAGTATTATTATAATTATACTTATTATTATTATTATTATTATTATTATTACAGATATAATATATTTTTTGGCAATAATACTAATAATTAAAGTAATAATAATAATAATAATAATAATAATAATAATAATAATAATAATAATAATAATAATGATAATAATGA
>NW_023648260.1:50833-70833 GCF_015228065.2 Penaeus monodon | reverse complement strand
ATCAACATTATTGCAATTATTATCATTATTATTTTAATTATTGCAGTTATAATATATATTTTTACATCTATACTAATAACAACTACAATAATAATAGTAATAACAATAATAATAACAATAATAACGTTTTTATAATTATTATTTATATCATTATTTCAATTAATATCGTTATTACTGTAATTATTACTGTTATAATAATTATTTTTACAATCATACTACTAGTAAAAATAATAATAATGATAATAATAACAATAATAATATTAATAACAATATTATAACAATTATTATTATTATAATTATACTTGTTATTATTATCATTGTTATTATTACAGTTATAATATATTTTTTGGCTATAATACTAATAATTAAAGTAATGATAATAATAATAATGATAATAATAATAATAATAATAATAATAATAATAATAATAATAATAATAATAATAACAATAATAATAATAATAATAATAATAATAATAAATGATAATAATAAAGATAATAGTAATAATATTAATAATCATCAAATGTTATCCAAATTCTCTTTATTCTCACTTTTGTCATCATTATTGTCATGCTTAATAGAATTCTGGTAATTATTATCATTATTACCCTAATAATTGCCAGAATCATCAAATGAACGGAAAAAACGTCATTTTGGAGTCTACTCACAAAAGGCGATATTTCGCTAGATTTTACCGCTTTTTCGACTTTTGGGATTTTTTTTCTTTTACCTTTTTTATTATATATGGACACAATTCCTGATATTATCATCATTATTATCATGATTATCATCATAATTATCGTTATCATAATCATTATCATCATTATCATCATTATCATCATTATTGCAATTATTATCATCATTATTGCAATTATTATCATGATTATTGCAATTATTGCAGTTATAATATATATTTTTACATCTATACTAATAACAACTACAATAATAATAGTAATAACAATAATAATAACAATAATAACGTTTTTATAATCATTATTTATATCATTATTTCAATTAATATCATTATTACTGTAATTATTACTGTTATAATAATTATTTTTACAATTATACTACCAGTAAAAGTAAAAATAATGATAATAATAACAATAATAATATTAATAACAATATTATAACAATTAGTATTATTATAATTATACTTATTATTATTAGTATAATAATAATAATAATGATAATAATGATAATAATAACGATAATAGTAATAATATTAATAATCATCAAATGTTATCCAAGTTCTCTTTATTCTCACTTTTATCATCATTATTGTCATGATTAATAGAATTCTGGTAATTATTATCATTACCCTAATAATTGCCAGAATCATCAAATGAATGGAAAAAACGTCATTTTGGATTCTACTCTCAAATGGCTATATTTCGCTAGATTTTGCCATTTTTTCGACTTCTGGGATTTTTTTTTTACCTTTTTTTATTATATATGGACACAATTCCTGTTATTAACATCATTATTATCATGATTATAATCATTATTATCGTTATCATCATCATTATCATCGTTATCATCATTATCATCATCATTATCATCATTATTGCAATTATTATCATCATTATTGCAATTATTATCATTATTATTGCAATTATTGCAGTTATAGTATATATCTTTACATCTATATTTATAAGAACTATAATAATAATAGTAATAACAATAATAATAATAATAAGAACGTTTTTATAATCATTATTTTTATTATTATTTAAATTAATATCGTTATTACTGTAATTATTACTGTTATAATAATTATTTTTGCAATTATACTACCAGTGAAAATAATGATAATGATAATAATAACAATAATAATATTAATAACAATATTATAACAATTAGTATTATTATAATTATACTTATTATTATTATTATTGTTGTTATTACAGTTATAATATATTTTTTGGTAATAATACTAATAATTAAAGTAATAATAATAATAATAATAATTATAAGAATAATAGTAATGATAATAATGATAATAATAATGATAATAGTGATAATATTAATAATCATCAAATGTTATCCAAATTCTCTTTATTCTCACTTTTATCATCATTATTGTCATGATTAATAGAATTCAGGTAATTATTTTCATTATTACCCTAATAATTGCCAAAATCATCAAATAAATGGAAAAAGCGTCATTTTGGAGTCTACCTTCAAAAGGCTATATTTCGCTAGATTTTTCCGCTTTTTCGACTTTTGGGATTTTTTTTCTTTTACCTTTTTTTTTATCATATATGGACACAATTCCTGTTATTATCATCATTATTATCACGATTATCATCATTATTATAGTTATCATCATCATTATCATCATTATCATCATCATTATCATCATTATTGCAATTATTATCATCATTATTGCAATTATTATCATTATTATTGCAATTATTGCAGTTATAATATATATTTATACATCTATACTAATAACAACTACAATAATGATAGTAATAACAATAATAATAACAATAATAACGTTTTTATAATCATTATTTATATCATTATTTCAATTAATATCGTTATTACTGTAATTATTACTGTTATAATTATTATTTTTACAATTATACTACCAGTGAAAATAATAATAATAATAATAATAATAATAATAATTTAATAATAATAATAATAATAATAATATAATAATAATAATAATGATATAATGATATAATAAGATAATAGTAATAATATTAATAATCATCAAATGTTATCCAAATTCTCTTATTCTCACTTTTATCATATTATTGTCATGATAATAGAATTCTGGTAATTATATCATTATTACCCTAATAATTGCCAGAATCATCAAATGAATGGAAAAAACGTCATTTTGGAGTCTACTCTCAAAAGGCTATTTTCGCTAGATTTTGCCGCTTTTTTGACTTTTCGGAATTTTTTTCTTTTACCTTTTTTTTTATTATATATGGACACAATTCCTGTTATTATCATTATTATTATCATGATTATCATCATTATTATCGTTATTATCATCATTATCATCATTATTATCATTTTCATCATCATTATCATCATTATTGCAATTATTATCATCATTATTGCAATTATTATAATTATTATTGCAATTATTGCAGTTATAATATATATTTTTACATCTATACTAATAACAACTACAATAATAATAGTAATAATAATAATAATAACAATAATAACGCTTTTATAATCATTATTTATATCATTATTTAAATTAATATCGTTATTACTGTAATTATTACTGTTAAAATAATTATTTTTATAATTATACAACCAGTAAAAATAATAATAATGATAATAATAACAATAATAATTTTAATAACAATATTATAACAATTAGTATTCTTATAATTATAATCATTATTATTATAATTGTTATTATTACAGTTATAATATATTTTTTGGCAATAATACTAATGATTAAAGTAATAATAATAATAATAATAATAATAATAATAATAATAATGATAATAATGATAATAATAATGATAATAGTAATAATATTAATAATCATCAAATGTTATCCAAATTCTCTTTATTCTCACTTTTATCATTATTATTGTCATGAATAATAGAATTCTGGTAATTACTATCATTATTACCCTAATAATTGCCAGAATCATCAAATGAGTGGAAAAAACGTCATTTTGGAGTCTACTTTAAAAAGGCTATGTTTTGCTAGTTTTTGCCACTTTTTCGATTTTTGGAATTTTTTTCTTTTACCTTTTATTTTTTATTATATATGGACACAATTCCTGTTATTATCATCATTATTATCATGATTATCATCATTATTATCGTTATCATCTTCATTATCATCATTATCACCATTATCATCATAATTATCATCATTATTGCAATTATTATCATCATTATTGCAATTATTATCATTATTATTGCAATTATTGCAGTTATAATATATATTTTTACATCTATACTAATAACAACTACAATAATAATAGTAATAACAATAATAATAACAATAATAACGTTTTTATAATCATTATTTATATCATTATTTCAATTAATATCGTTATTATTGTTATTATTACATTTATAATATATTTTTTGGCAATAATACTAATAATTAAAGTAATAATAATAATAATAATAATAATAATAATAATAATAATAATGATAATAATAATAATAATAATATAATAATGATAATAATAATGATAATAGTAATAATATTAAAAATCATCAAATGTTATCATAATTCTCTTTATTCTCACTTTTATCATCATTATTGTCATGATTAATAGAATTCTGGTAATTATTATCATTATTACCCTAAAAATTGCCAAAATCATCAAATGAATAGAAAAAACGTCATTTTGGAGTCTACTCTCAAAAGGCTATATTTCGTTAGATTTTGCCGCTTTTTCGACTTTTGTGATTTTTTTCTTTTACCTTTTTTTTATTATATATGGACACAATTCCTGTTATTATCATCATTATTATCATGATTATCATCATTATTATCGTTATCATCATCATTATCATCATTATCATCATCATTATCATCATTATTGCAATTATTATCATCATTATTGCAATTATTATCATTATTATTGCAATTATTGCAGTTATAATATATATTTTTACATCTATACTAATAACAACTACAATAACAATAATATTAACAATAATAACGTTTTTATAATCATTATTTATATTATTATTTCAATTAATATCGTTATTACTGTAATTATTACTGTTATAATAATTATTTTTACAATTATACTACCAGTAAAAATAATAATAACGATAATAATAACAACAATAATATTGATAAAAATATTATAACAATTAGTATTATTATAATTATACTTATTATTATTATTATTGTTGTTATTACAGTTATAATATATTTTTGGCAATAATACTAATAATTAAAGTAATAGTAATAATAATAATAATAATAATAATAATAATAATAATAATAATAATAATAATAATAATAATAATAATAATAATAATAATAATAATAATAATAATGCAAATAATGATAATAAAAATGATAATAGTAATAATATTAATAATAATCAAATATTATCCAAATTCTCTTTATTCTCACCTTTATCATTATTATAGTCATGATTAATAGAATTCTGGTAACTATTATCATTATTACCATTAAAATATCCAGAATCATGAAATGAATGGATAAAACTTCATTTTGGAATCTACTCTCAAAAGGCTATATTCGCTTGATTTTGCCGCTTTCTCGACTGTTGGGATTTTTTTTTTTTTACCTTTTATTGAATTATATATGGGCGCAATTCCTGTTATTATCATCATTATTATCATGATTATCATCATTATTATCGTTATAATCATCATTATCATGATTATCATCATTATCATCATCATTATCATCATTATTGATATTATTATCATCGTTATGGCAATTATTATCATTATTATTGCAATTATTGCAGTTCTAATATATATTTTTATATCTATACTAATAGCAACTACAATAATAATAGTAATAACAATAATAATAACAATAAAAATGTTTTTTATAATCATAATTTATATCATTATTTCAATTAATATCGTTATTACTGTAATTATTACTGTTATAATAATTATTTTTACAATTATACTATCATCAAAAATAATAATAATGATAATAGTGACAATAATAATATTAATAACAATATTATAACAATTAGTATTATTATAATTATACTTGTTATTATTATTATTGTTATTATTACAGTTATAATATATTTTTTGGCAATAATACTAATAATTAAATTAATAATAATAATAATAATAATAATAATAATAATAATAATAATAATAATGATAATAGTAATAATATTAATAATTATCAAATGTTATCCAAATTCTCTTTATTCTCACTTTTATCATCTTTATTGTCATGATTAAAAGAATTCTGGTAATTATTATCATTATTACCTTAATAATTGCCAAAATCATCAAATGAATGGAAAAAACGTCATTTTGGAGTCTCCTCTCAAAAGGCTATATTTCGCTAGATTTTGCCGCTTTTTCGACTTTTGGGATTTTTTTCTTTTACCTTTTTTTTATTATATATGGACACAATTCCTGTTATTATCATCATTATTATCATGATTATCATCATTATTATCGTTATCATCATCATTATCATCATTATCATCATCATTATCATCTTTATTGCAATTATTATCATCATTATTGCAATTATTCTAATTATTATTCCAATTATTGCAGTTATAATATATATTTTTACATCTATACTAATAACAACTACAATAATAATAGTAATAACAGTAATAATAACAATAATAACGATTTTATAATAGTTATTTATACCATTATTTCAATTAATATCGTTATTACTGTAATTATTACTGTTATAATAATTATTTTTACAATTATACCACCAGTAAAAATAATAATAATTATAATAATAACAATAATAATATTAATAACAATATTATAACAATTAGTATTATTATAATTATACTTATTTTTATTAATATTGTTATTATTACAGTTATAATATATTTTTTGGCAATAATACTAATAATTAAAGTAATAATAATAATAATAATAATAATAATAATAATAATAATAATAATAATAATAATAATAATAATAATAGAAATAATGATAATAATGATAATAATAATGATAATAGTCATAATATTAATAATCATCAAATGTTATCCAAATACTCTTTATTCTCACTTTTATGATCATTATTGTCATGATTAATTTAATTCTGGTAATTAATATCATTATTGCCCTAATAATTGCCAGAATCATCAAATGAATGCAGAAAACGTCATTTTGGAGTCTTCTCTCAAAAGGCTATATTTCGCTAGATTTTGCCACTTTTTCGACTTTTGGGATTTTTTTTTCTTTTACCTTTTTTTATTATATATGGACACAATTCCTGTTATTATCATCATTATTATCATGATTATCATCATTATCATCATTATCATCATTATCATCATTATCATCATCATTATCATCATTATTGCAATTATTATCGTCATTATTGCAATTATTATCATTATTATTGCAATTATTGCAGTTATAATATATATTTTTACATCTATACTAATAACTACTACAATAATAATAGTAATAACAATAATATTAACAATAATAACGTTTTTATAATCATTATTTATATCATTATTTCAATTAATATCATTATTACTGTAATTATTACTGTTATAATAATTATTTTTACAATTATACTACCAGTAAAAATAATAATAATGATAATAATAACAATAATAATATTAATAACAATATTATAACAATTAGTATTATTATAATTATACTTATTAATATATTATTGCTATTATTACAGTTATAATATATTTTTTGGCAATAATACTAATAATTAAAGTAATAATAATAATAATAATAATAATAATAATAATAATAATAATAATAATAATAATGATGATGATAATAATGATAATAATAATGATAATAGTAATAATATTAATAATCATCAAATGTTATCCAAATTCTCTTTATTCTCACTTTTATCATCATTATTGTCATGATTAATAGAATTCTGGTAATTATTATCATTATTACCCAAATGATTGCCAGAATCATCAAATGAATGGAAAAAATGTCATTTTGGAGGCTAATCTCAAAAGGCTATATTTCGCTAGATTTTGCCGCTTTTTCGACTTTTGGGATTTTTTTCTTTTACCTTTTTTATTATATATGGACACAATTCCTGTTATTATCATCATTATTATCATGATTATCATCATTATTATCGTTATCATCATCATTATCATCATCATTTTCATCATTATTGCAATTATTATCATCATTATTGCAATTATTATCATTATTATTGCAATTATTGCAGTTATAATATATATATTTTTACATCTATACTAATAACAATAATAACGTTTTTATAATCATTATTTATATCATTATTTCAATTAATATCGTTATTACTGTAATTATTACTGTTATAATAATTATTTTTACAATTATACTACTAGTAAAAATAATAATAATGATAATAATAACAATAATAATATTAATAACAGTATTATAACAATTAGTATTATTATAATTATACTTATTATTATTATTATTATTATTATTATTATTATTATTATTATTATTATTATTATTACAGTTATAATATATTTTTTGGCAACAATGCTAATAATTAAAGTAATAATAATAATAATAAAAATAATAATAATAATAATAATAATAATAATAATAATAATAATAATAATAATAATAATAATAATAATAATAATAATAATAATGTTAATAATGATAATAATAATGATAATAGTAATAATATCAATAATCATCAAATGTTATCCAAATTCTCTTTATTCTCACTTTTATTATCATTATTGTCATGATTAATAGAATTCAGGTAATTATTATCATTATTACCCTAATAATTGCCAGAATCATCAAATGATTGGAAAACAACATCATTTTGGAGTCTACTCTAAAAAGGCTATATTTCGCTAGTTTTTGCCGCTTTTTCGACTTTTGGGATTTTTTTCTTTTACCTTTTTTTAAATTATATATGGACACAATTCCTGTTATTATCATCATTATTATCATGAATATCACCATTATTATCGTTATCTTCATCATTATCATCATTATTATCATTATCATCATCATTATCATCATTATTTATATTATTATCATCATTATTACAATTATTATCATTATTATTGCAATTATTGCAGTTATAATATATATTTTTACATCTATACTAATAACAACTACAATAATAATAGTATTAACAATAATAATAACAATAATAACGTTTTTTATAATCATTATTTATATTATTATTTCAATTAATATCGTTATTACTGTAATTATTACTGTTATAATAATTATTTTTACAATTATACTACCAGTAAAAAAAATAATAATGATAATAATAACAATAATAATATTAATAACAATATTATCACAATTATTATTATTATAATTATACTTATTATTATTATTATTGTTATTATTACAGTTATAATATATTTTTTGGCAATAATACTAATAATTAAAGTAATAATAATATTAATAATAATAATAATAATAATAATAATAATAATAATAATAATGATAATAATAATAACAACAACAACAACAATAATAATAATAATAATAATAATAATAATAATAATAATGATAATAATGATAATAATAATGATAATAGTAATGATATTAATAATCATCAAATGTTATCCAAATTCTCTTTATTTTCACTTTTATCATCATTATTGTCATGATTAATAGAATTCTGGTAATTATTATTATTATTACCCTAATAATTGCCAGAATCATCAAATGAATGGAAAAAACGTCATTTTGGAGTCTACTCTCAAAAGGCTATATTTCGCTAGATTTTGCCGCTTTTTCGACTTTTGGGATTTTTTTTTCTTTTACGTTTTTTATTATATATGGACACAATTCCTGTTATTATCATCATTATTATCATGATTATTCACATTATTATCGTTATCATCATCATTATCATCATTATCATCATCATTATCATCATTATTGATATTATTATCATCATTATTGCAATTATTATCATTATTATTGCAATTATTGCAATTATAATATATATTTTTACATCTATACTAATAACAACTACAGTAATAATAGTAATAACAATAATAATAACAATAATAACGTTTTTTATAATCATTATTTATATCATTATTTCAATTAATATCGTTATTACTGTAATTATTACTGTTATAATAATCATTTTTACAATTATACTACCAGTAAAAATAATTATAATGATAATAATAACAATAATAATAATAATAATAATAATAATAATAATAATAATAATAATAATAATAATAATAATAATATTGATAATAATAATAATAATAATAATTATAATGATAATAATGATAATAATAATGATAATAGTAATAATATTAATAATCATCAAATATTATCCAAATTCTCTTTATTCTCACTTTTATCATCAATATTGTCATGATTAATAGAATTCTTGTAATTATTATCATTATTGCCCTAATAATTGGCAAAATCATAAAATTAATGAAAAAACGTCATTTTGGGGTCTACTCTCAAAAGGCTATATTTCGCTAGATTTTGCCGCTTTTTCGACTTTTGGGATTTTTATTCTTTTACCTTTTTTATTATATATGGACACAATTTCAGTTATTATCATCATTATTATCATGATTATCATCATTATTATCGTTATCATCATCATTATCATCATTATTGCAATTATTATAATCATTATTGATATTATTATCATTATTATTGCAATTCTTGCAGTTATAATATATATTTTTACATCTATACTAATAACAACTACAATAATAATCGTAATAACAATAATAATAACAATAATAACATTTTTATAATCATTATTTATATCATTATCTCAATTAATATCGTTATTACTGTAATTATTACTGTTATAATAATTATTTTTACAATTATACTACCAGGAAAAATAATAATAATGATAATAATAACAATAATAATATTAATAACAATATTATAACAATTAGTATTATTATAATTATACTTATTATTATGATTATTGTTATTATTACAGTCATAATATATTTTTTGTCAATAATACTAATAATTAAAGTAATAATAATAATAATAATTAAAGTAATAATGATAATAATAATTAAAGTAATAATAATAATAATAATAATAATAATAATGATAATAATAATGATAATAGTAATAATATTGATAATCATCAAATGCTATCCAAATTCTCTTTATACCAACTTTTATCATCATTATTGTCATGATTAATAGAATTCTGGTAATTATTATCATTATTACCCTAATAATTGCCAAAATCATCAAATGAATGGAAAAAAACGTCATTTTGGAGTGTACTCTCATAAGGCTATATTTTGCTATATTTTGCCGCTTATTCGACTTTTGGGATTTTTTTTCTTTGACCTTTTTTTATTATATATGGACACAATTCCTGTTATTATCATCATTATTATCATGATTATCATCATTATTATCGTTATCATCATCATTATCATCATTATCATCATTATCATCATCATTATCATCATTTATTGCAATTATTATCATTATTATTGCAATTTTTGCAGTTATAATATATATTTTTACATCTATACTAATAAAAACTAAAATAATAATAGTAAAACAATAATAATAACTATAATAACGTTTTTATAATCATTATTTATATCATTATTTAAATTTAATATCGTTTACTGTAATTATTACTTTTATAATAATTATTTTTACAATTATACTACCAGTACAAATAATAATAATAATAATAATAATAATAATAATAATAATAAAAATAATAATAATAAAAATAATAATACGAAAAAATATGATAATAATGATAATAAAATGATAATAGTAATAATATTAATAATCATCAAATGTTATCCAAATTCTCTTCATTCTCACTTTTATAATTTATTATTGTAATATTTAATAGAATTCTGGTAATTATTATCTTTAAATCCCCAATAATTCCCCAGAATCATCAAATGAATGGAAAAAACGTAATTTTCGAGTCTACTCTCAAAACTATATTTCGCTAGATTTTCCGCTTTTTCGACTTTTGGGATTTATTTCTTTTACCTTTTATATTATATATGGACACAATTCCTCTTATTATCATCATTATTATCATGATTATCATCATTGTTATCGTTATCATCATCATTATCATCATTATCATCATTATCATCATCATTATCATCATTATTGCAATTATTATCATCATTTTTGTGCAATTATTATCATTATTATTGCAATTATTGCAGTTATAATATATATTTTTACATCTATACTTATAACAACTACAATGATGATAATAATAATGATAATAATAACAATAATAATTTTAATAACAATATTATAAGAATTAGTATTATTATAATTATAATTATTATTATTATTATTGTTATTATTACAGTTATAATATATTTTTTTTGCAATAATACTAATAATTAAAGTAATAAAAATAATAATAATAATAATAATAATAATAATAATAATAATAATAATAATAATAATAATAATAATAATAATAATAATCATAATAATAATAATAATGATAATAATGGTAAAATAATGATAATAGTAATGATATTAATAATCATCAAATGTTATCCAAATTCCCTTTTATTCTCACTTTATCATCATATTGTCATGATTAATAGAAATCTGGTAATTATTATCATTATTACTTTAATAATTGCCAGAATCATCAAATGAATGGAAAAATCGTCATTATGGAGTCTACTCTCAAAAATGCTATATTTTGCTAGATTTTGCCACTTTTTCGATTTATGAGATTTTTTTTCTTTTACCTTTTTTTTATTATATATGGACACAATTCCTGTTACTATCATCATTATTTTCATGATTATCATCATTATCATCGTTATCATCATCATTATTGCAATTATTATCATCATTATTGAAATTTATTCATCAATTATTGAAATTTATTATCATACTATTGCAATTTTTGAAATTTATAATAGATATTTTACATCTATACTAATAAACAACTACAATAATAATAGTAATAACAATTATAAAAAACAATATTAACGCTTTATAATCATTCATTTATTCATTATTTCAATTAATATTTTATTACTGTAATTATTATTTGTTATAATAATTATATATACAATTATACTATAGTAAAATAATAATAATGATAATAATAACAAAATAATATTAATAACAATTTTATAACATTTAGTATTATTATAAATTATACTTATTATTATTATTATTGTTATTATTACAGTTATAATATATTTTTTGGCAATAATACTAATAATTAAAGTAATAAAAAAAAAAATAATAATAATAATAATAATAATAATAATGATAATAATAGTAATGATAATAATGATATTAATGATAATAATAATGATAATAGTAATAATATTAATAATCATCAAATGTTATCCAAATTCTCTTTATTCTCACTTTTATCATCATTATTGTCATGATTAATAGAATTATGTCATTTTGGAGTCTACTCTCAAAAGGCTATATTTCGCTAGATTTTGCCGCTTTTTCGACTTTGGGATTTTTTTTTTTTACCTTTTTTTTTATTAAATATGGACACAATTCCTGTTATTATCATCATTATTATCATGATTATCATCATTATTATCGTTATCATCATCATTATCATCATTATCATCATCATTATCATAATTATCATCATCATTATCATCATCATTATCATCATTATTGCAATTATTATCATCATTATTGCAATTATTATCATTATTATTGCAATTATTTCAGTTATAATATATATTTTTACGCATATACTAATAACTACAATAATAATAGTAAAAACAATAATAATAACAATAATAACGTTTTTATAATCATTATTTATATCAAACGTCATTTTGGAGTCTACTCTCAAAATGCTATATTTCGCTAGATTTTGCCTCTTTTTCGACTTTTGGTATTTTTTCTTTTACCTTTTTTATTATATATGGAAAGAATTCCAGTTATTATCATCATTATTAACATGATTATCATCATCTTTATCATCATTATCATCATTATTGCAATTATTATCTTCATTATTGCAATTATTATCATTATTATTGCAATTATTGCAGTTATGATATATATTTTTACATCTATACTAATAACAACTACAATAATAATAGTAAGAACAATAATAATAATAATAATAACGTTTTTATAATCATTATTTATATCATTATTTCAATTAATATCGCTATTGCTGTAATTATTACTGTTACAATAATTATTTTTACAATTATACTACCAGTAAAAATAATAATAATGATAATAATAACAATAATAATAATATTAATAACAATATTATAACAATTAGTATTATTATAATTATACTTATTATTATTATTATTGTTATTATTACAGTTATAATATATTTTTTGGCAATAATACTAATTATTAAATTAATAATAATGATAATAATAATAATAATAATAATAATAATAATAATAATAATAATAATAATAATAATAATAATAATAATAATAATGATAATGATAATAGTAATAATATTAATAATCATCAAATGTTATCCAAATTCTCTTTATTCTCACTTTTATCATCATTATTGTCATGATTAATAGAATTCTGGTAATTATTATCATTACTACCCTAATAATTGCCAGAATCATCAAATGAATGGAAAAGAAGTCATTTTGGAGTTTACTCTCAAAAGGCTATATTTCGCTAGATTTAGCCGCTTTTTCGAGTTTTGTGATTTTTTTCTTTTACTTTTTTTTTTTTATTATATATGGACACAATTCCTGTTATTATCATCATTATTATCATGATTATCATCATTATTATCGTTATCATCATCATTATCATCATTATCATCATCATTATCATCATTATTGTAATTATTATCATAATTATTTCAATTATTATCATTATCATTGCAATTATTGCAGTTATAATATATATTTTTACATCTATACTAATAACAACTACAATAATAATAGTAGTAAGAATAAGAATAACAATAATAACGTCTTTATAATCATTATTTATATCATTATTTCAATTAATATCGTTATTACTGTAATTATTACTGGTATAATAATTATTTTTACAATTATACTACCAGTAAAAATAATAATAATAATAATAATAATAATAATAATTATAATAATAATAATAATAATAATAATAATAATAATGATAATAATAATAATAATAATAATGATAATGATGATATTAATAATATTAGTAATCATCAAATGTTATCCAAATTTTCTTAATTCTCACTTTCATCATCATTATTGTCATGATTAAAAGAAATCTGGTAATTATTATTATTATTACCCTAATAATTGCCAGAATCATCAAATGAATGGAAAAGACGTCATTTTGGAGTCTATTCTCAAAAGGCTATATTTCGCTAGATTTCGCCGCTATTTCGACTTTTGGGATTTTTTTTCTTTTACCTTTTTTTTATTATATATGGACATAATTCCTGTTCTTATCATCATTATTATCATGATTATCATTATTATTATCGTTATCATCATCATTATCATCATTATCATCATCATTATCATCATTATTGCAATTATTATCATTATTGCAATTATTAGCATTATTATTGCAATTATTGCAGTTATAATATATATTTTTACATCTATACTAATAAGAACTACAATAATAATAGTAATAACATAATAATAACAATAATAACGTTTTTATAATCATTATTTATATCATTATTTCAATTAATATCGTTATTACTGTAATTATTACTGTTATAATAATTATTTTTAAAATTATACTACCAGTAAAAATAATAATAATAATAATAATAACAATAATAATAATAATAATAATGATAATAATGATAATTATAATGATAATAGTAATAATATTAATAATCATCAAATGTTATCCAAATTCTCTTCATTCTCACTTTTATCATCATTATTGTCATGATTAATAGAATTCTGGTAATTATTATCATGATTACCCTAATAAATGCCAGAATTATCAAATGAATGGAAAAAACGTCATTTTGGAGTCTACTCTCAAAAGGCTATATTTCGCAAGATTTAGCCGCTTTTTCGACTTTTGGGATTTTTTTCTTTTACCTTTTTTTTATTATATATGGAAAAAATTCCTGTTTTTATCATCATTATTATCATGATTATCATCATTATTATCGTTATCATCATCATTATCATCATTATCATCATCATTATCATCATTATTGCAAGTATTATCATAATTATTGCAATTATTGCAGTTATAATATATATTTTTACATCTATACTAATAGCAACTACAATAATAATAGTAATAACAATAGTAATAACAATAATAACGCTTTTATAATCATTATTTATATCATTATTTCAATTAATATCGTTATTACTATAATTATTACTGTTATAATAATTATTTTTACAATTATACTACCAGTAAAAATAATAATAATGATAATAATAACAATAATAATATTAATAACAATATTATAACAATTAGTATTATTAGAATTATACTTATTAGTATCATTATTGTTATTATTACAGGTATAATATATTTTTTGGCAATAATACTAATAATTAAAGTAATAATAATAATGATAATAATAATAATAATAATAATAATAATAATAATAATAATAATAATGATAATAATGATAATAATGATAATAATAATGATAATGGTAATAATATGAATAATCATCAAATGTTATCCAAATTCTCTTTATTCTCACTTTTATCATCATTATTGTCATGATTAATAGAATTCTGGTAATTTTATCATTATTACCCTAATAATTGCCAGAATCATCAAATGGATGGAAAAAACGTCGTTTTGGAGTCTACTCTCAAAAAGCTATATTTCGCTAGATTTTGCTGCTTTTTCGACTTTTGGGATTTTTTTTCTTTTACTTTTTTTATTATATATGGACACAATTCCTGTTATTATCATCATTATTATCATGATTATCATCATTATTATCTTTATCATCATCATTATCATCATCATTATCATCATTATTGCAATTATTATCATCATTATTGCAATTATTATCATTATTGCAATTATTGCAGTTATAATATATATTTTTACATCTATACTAATAACAACTACAATAATAATAGTAATAACAATAATAATAACAATCCTAATGTTTTTATAGTAATAATTTATATCATTATTTCAATTAATATCGTTATTACTGTAATCATTACTGTTATGATAATTATTTTTACAATTATACTACCAGTAAAAATAATAATAATAATAATAGTGATAACAATAATAATAAAAATAATAATAATAATAATAATAATAATAATAATAATAGTAATGATAATAATGATAATAATGATAATAATAATGATAATAGTAATAATATTAATAATCATCAAATGTTATCCAAATTCTCTTTTTCTCACTTTATCATCATTATTGTCATGATTAATAGAAATCTGGTAATTATTATCATTATTACCCTAATAATTGCCAGAATCATCAAATGAATGGAAAAAACGTCATTTTGGAGTCTACTCTCAAAAGGGTATATTTTCCTAGATTTTACCGCTTTTTCGACTTTTGGGATTTTTTTCTTTTACCTTTTTTTTTTTTATTATTTATGGAAACAATTCCTGTTATTATCATCATTATTATCATGATTATCATCATTATTATCGTTATCATCATCATTATCATCATTATCATCATCATTATCATCTTCATTGCAATTATTATCAATATTATCGCAATTATTGCAGTTATAATATATATTTTTACATCTATACTAATAACAACTACAATAATAATAGTAATAACAATAATTATAACAATAATAACGTTTTTATAATCATTATTTATATCATTATTTCAATTAACCTCGTTATTATTGTTATTTTTACATTTATAATATATTTTTGGCAATAATACAAATAATTAAAGTAATAATAAAAATATAATAATAATAATAATAAAATAATGATAATAATAAGATAAAGTAATAATATTAATAATCACAAATGTTATCCAAATTCTTTTATTCTCACGTTTATCATCATTATTGTCATGATTAATAGAATTCTGGTAATTATTATCATTATTACCCTAATAATTGCCAGAATCATCAAATGAATGGAAAACACGTCATTTTGGAGTCTACTCTGAAAAGGCTATATTTCGCTAGATTTTGCCGCTTTTTCGACTTTTTGGGTTTTTTTTCTTTTACCTTTTTTATTATATATGGAAAGAATTCCTGTTATTATGATCATTATTATCATGATTATCATCATTATTATCGTTATCATCATCATTATCATTATTATCATCATCATTATCATCATTATTGCAATTATTATCATCATTATTGCAATTATTATCATTATTATTGCAATTATTGCAGTTATAATATATATTTTTGCATCTATACTAATAACAACTACAATAATAATAGTAATAACAATAAAAATATTAATAATATATTATAACAATTATTATTATATAATTATACTTATTATATTATTATTGTTATTATTACAGTTATAATATATTTTTTGGCAAAAATACTAATAATTAAAGTAATAATAATAATAATAATAATAATAATAATAATAATAATAATAATAATAATAATAATGATAATAATAATGATAATAGTAATAATATTAATAATCATCAAATGTTATCCAAATTCTCTTTATTCTCACTTGTATCATCATTATTGTCATGATTAATAGAATTCTGCTAATTATTATCATTATTACCCTAATAATTGCCAGAATCATCAAATGAATGGAAAAAAACGTCATTTTGGAGTTTACTCTCAAAAGGCTATATTTTGCTAGATTTTGCCGCTATTTCCACTTTCGGGATTTTTTTTATTTTACCTTTTTTTTTATTATATATGGACACAATTCCTGTTATTATCATCATTATTATCATGCTTATCATCATTATTATTGTTATCATCATCATTGTCATCATTATCATCATTATCATCAGCATTATCATCATTATTGCAATTATTATCATCATTATTGCAATTATTATCATTATTATTGCAATTATTTCAGTTATAATATATGTTTTTACATCTATACTAATAACAACTACAATAATAATAGTAATAACAAAATAATAACAAAAAATAACGTTTTTAAAATCATTATTTATATCTTTATTTCAATTAATATCGTTATTACTTTAATATTTTTGTTATAAAAATTTTATTTTTAATTATACTACCATTTAAAAATAAATAATAATGAAATAATAACAATAATAATTAATAAAATATTATAAGAATTAGTATTATTATAATTATACTTATTATTATTATTAATGTTATTATTACAGTTATAATACATTTTTTGGCAATAATACTAATAATTAAAGTAATAACAATAATAATAATAATAATAATAATAATGATAATAATGATAATAATAATGATAATAGTAATAATATTAATAATCATCAAATGTTGTCCAAATTCTCTTTATTCTCACTTTTATCATCATTATTGTCATGATTAATAGAATTTTGGTAATTAGTATCATTATTACCCTAATAATTGCCAGAATCATCAAATGAATGGAAAAAACGTCATTTTGGATTTTGCCGCTTTTTCGACATTTATGATTTTTTTTCTTTAACCTTTTTTATTATATATGGACACAATTCCTTTTATTATCATCATTATTATCAAGATTATCATCATTTTTATCGTTATCATCATTATTACATCTTTATTGCAATTATTATCATCATTATTGCAATTATTATCATTATCATTGCAATTATTGCAGTTATAATATATATTTTTACATCTATACTAATAACAACTTCAATAATAATAGTAATAACAATAATAATAACAATAATAACGTTTTTATAATCATTATTTATATCATTATTTTAATTAATATCGTTATTACTGTCATCAGTACAGTTATGATATATTTTTGGCAATAACACTAATAATTAAAGTAATAACAATAATAATATTAATAATAATAATAATAACAATAATAATAATAATAAAAATAAAAAAAATGATAATAATGAATTCTATTAATCATGGCAGTATTGATGATAAAAGTGAGAATAAAGAGAATTTGGATAACATTTGATGATTATTAATATTATTACTATTACCATTATTATTATCATTATTGATAATAATAATGGTAATAGTAATAATATTAATAATCATCAAATGTTATCCAAATTCCCTTTATTCTCACTTTTATCATCAATACTGTCATGATTAATATATTTTGCTAGATATTTCCGCTTTTTCGACTTTTGGGATATTGTTTTCTTTTACTTTTTTTAAATTATATATGGACACAATTCCTCTTATTATCATTATTATTATCATGATTATCATCATTATTATTGTTTTCATC
>NW_023648260.1:38333-40833 GCF_015228065.2 Penaeus monodon | reverse complement strand
AAACCAAACCAAATCCTAACCCAAACCAAACGCCAAACCTAACCAAAACCTACCCAAAACCTTCCTAAACTATCCAAAACCAACTTTAACCTAACAAAAACCAAATTTAAAACCAAACCCTAAACCAAACCCCAAATCAAACCCCTCCCATCCAAACGAAACCCCAAAACCTAACCCCAAACCTAACCCCAAACCAAAACCCAAACCAAACCCAAACCTAACCAAACCAAACCCAAACCTAACCCAAACCTAACCAAAACCCAAACCAAAAACCCAACCTAAACCAAACCTAAACCTAACCCAAAAACAACCCAAACCTAACCAAACCTAACCTAAACCTAACCAACCTAACCTAAAACTTCCAAAACCAAATTAACCAAACCAAAACCAACCCCAAAAACAACCCTTCTAATCCAAACGAAACCCCAAAACCTAACCCAACCTAACCCAAAACCTAACCCAACCAAACCAAAACCTAACGAAAACCAACCAAACCTAATCCAAACCTCCCCCAAGGTTTAAGGTTGGTTATATATACTATAAAATTGTTATATTGTATTATAACTTAAACCAAACCCCAAAACCTAACCCAAAACTAACCCAAAACCAAACCCCCAAACCCTAACCTAAGCCTAATAAAACCTAACCTAAACCAAACCCCAACCAAACCCAAACCAAACCAAAACCAAAACCCAAACCCAAACCCAAAACCTTACCAAAACCCAAACCCCAAACCAACCAAAACCTATCCTAATTTAAACCTAAACCAAACTAAACCAATTTAAAACCTAACCTTAACCAATTTAAAACCTACTTAAACCTAACCTAAGCCTAACCCAAACCAACCCATCCCTAACCCAAAACCTCCCCAAAACCTAACCCAACCTAATCCAAGCCTAACCAAACCTAACCCAACCTAATCAAAACCAAACCCCAAAACCCTACAAAACCTAACCCAACCAAATTTAAAACCAACCCAACCAAACCCCAAACCTAACCTAAACCAAACCTAAACCTATCCTAAACCTCCAAAAACCTAACCAAAACCCTATCCTAAACCTAACCAAAACCTTCCCTACCCTACCTAACCTATCCTAACCAAAACCAAAACCTTTCCCTGACCTATCCAAAACCTACCAAAACTATCCAAAACCCAAACCTTTACAACAAAATAAAAACATAACAAAAAGGTATCTTGTTTTTTGCAAACGTAAAAACCTAAATATAATATATATATATATATATATATTATATATATATATATTATTATATATAGTATATTGAGGTGTGTGTGTGTGTGTGTAGGTTTCCTGTATTTGTGTGTGTGTGTGTGGTGTGGGGTTGGGTGTGTGTGTGTGTATCACTATATGTATATACGGGAAAATATATTGTTTCATATTTTTTCCGATCTAAACAAACACATTTTTCATGTTTTTCCCTTGTTGTGTGTGTATACTAATTCTATATATTTTAAATATATATATATATATATATTATATATTTTAAATATATATATAATGTATATATAAATATATATATATATTTATATTACATTAATTATTATTTACATATTTATATATATATATATTTTTAATTATATAAAAATATATCTATTTTATATAAATTTTATACTTATCTCTCTCTGTAAAATTTTGTGTGTATTGTTTTATATATTTATTTTTATATATATATATTATATATATACCCATATATATAATATTATATATATATATATATATATATATATTATATTAAAATATATATAAATATATATATTTTAAATTATATTTAAATTTTATATATTTTAAAATCGTATAAATGATATTATTATATATATATATATATATATATATATATATCATATATACATAAAGTATTATATATATATAATAATTTTAATATATATATATATATATATAATATTTTTATTATATTATATATTAATAAATACACACAATTTGCTGTTAAATCTCATTTTTTCCCTTTCTCCCCCCACTTTGTGTATATATATAATTAATATATATATATATATATATATATATAATATATATTTATATTATATATATATAATATATAATATGCATATCCCCACATAACAACACACACAACACATTATTATATATACATATTTTAAAAAAATACTATGCACACATAGCTATAACTTTACATGGATGTTGACAAATATTAAAAAAAAATACAAAAATACCACACTATATTTTATAATAATATATATATAATATATTTATATATATAATTGTGATATGTACCCCCTATATATATATATTTTATATATATTTATTTTATATATATAATTTTATATATTATATATATTATATATATAAAATTATATTTTAAAAACCAATCTATTATATATTTTAATTAATTGGGGTGTGTGTGTTGTGTGTGGGTTTGTTGTTGTGTGTTGTGTGGAAAAAAAACCCACAATAAAAAACTAGATTTATTGAAATGAGACAAGTTTCGAATCCCCCGGGTTCCATCC
>NW_023648259.1:0-6896 GCF_015228065.2 Penaeus monodon | reverse complement strand
ATAATATATTTTTTATAATATATATATAATTGTATATAGATACATTAAACACACCCACACACCACGCCCACACACAACACACACACACACACACTCAACCACACAACACACACACACACACTCACTCACACACTACACAACACACACAAAACACACACTAAAACCTCACTCTCACTTCACACAAAACACAAAACCAACACACACACTACTCACTCCTTCTCTCTCTCTTCCCCTCTCACACACAAAACCACGCAATTATTATATATATATTATTATATATTATAAAATATATATATTATATATATATATATATATATATTATAAAATATATTATATAAAATATATTATAATATATATAATATATATTATAATATTATTGTATGTGTATATGTATGTATATAATTTACACGCCACAACACCCCTAACACACCCACACACCCACACACACACACACACACACACACACAAAAACATAAAAATTATATTATATATTTTTATATTTAATATATTATATATTATATATTATATATATAAATATATAATACGACACACCACAATACATACAACATACTACAGACACACACACAGCAACACACACACACACAAAAAGGGACACACACACACACAAAGCAACACACACACACACACACACACATACACACCACACACAAAAAAACACACACCACACTCACATACCCACATACACACACACCACACCACCACCACACACCACAAAAATATATATATATATATATATATATATTATAATTAATTATATATTATATATATACAATTATATATACATAACTATAATATATATATAATATATATATAATTATATTATAATAATATATATATATTAATATTTATTATTATATATATATACACAAACCCCCACAACAACATAATACAAAAAGACACACCAACCACCACACCACCACACACACACACACACCACACACACACACACACACACATATATATTAATTATATATATATATATATAATATATAGAAAATATATATATTTATATATATATTTAATGTATATGATTCATATCCATTACAACGTACATACGTAATATTATACATTTATGTATGAATATAATATAATATATATATATAATATTATATTAATTATATAATTTTTTTTTTTTTTTTTTTTTTTTTTTTTTTCACGTGCCCGTCCTACAAGGACGTTTGGCGATCATGATTTCCACGATTTTTTTGGCAATTTAAAGCGGGGGTTTTGCCGTTGCCTTCCGCCCGGGTTTTATCGAGCCCCCGTCTCATTCTAGGACCGCCCTGACTTGGGTGTTCCCCACCCAGCGGCTAGGAAAAGCAACGAGAAAGTTCCTTCCCCCAAAGGGAACAATTTTCCGGCCCGGGTGATCAAAACCCCTCAAACTCAGTTTGCCGTCGTGACGGCCTTGGTCCGTGCTCTAACCACTCGGCCACCGCGGCCTGTATGAATATTAAAAATGAAAAATTAAAATCTAGTTCTAGGGTTCGAATCCCGGGCCACGCCATTTTCCCCTTGGGCAAGGGATTTCCTCATTCCCTGCCTAGCCGCTGGGGGGAAAGCAGTCTAAGTAGGCAGGTAAAAAAAACACCGGGGGAAGGGCAATGGCAAACCACCGCTTATATTCCCGAAAATCACGGAAATCCATGATCGCCAACCCCCTTGTGGGACGGGGCATTGAAAAAAAAAAAAAAAATTTTAAAAAATATGTATATGTATATCATGTATAGAACATACAAACACACACAACACACGCGCCCCACACCACACACAACACCAACACCCACACACACGACACGCACCACCCCACACACACACAACACCAACACACACACACACACACACACACACAAATATATATAATAAATATTATATATATATATATATAATAATATATTTAATATATATGGGCGGGCCATGCGAGTGCGTGGGGGTCCATGCAACACGCATCGCCCGCGCGCTGATTTACAAAATTTTGGGAAATAAAAACCTAGATACGAGGGAGCCCTTTGGGCAAGGAATTTCCCTCGATTGCCTATTAGCCATGGGGGGAAAGCCGCCAAGTCAGTGCGGTCCAACCCCCAAATAAATAGAGAGAATGTTCCCTAAAAAGTAACCGCACTCTCCGGGGAAAAGGGAAACTGGGGACCCTCCCCACTACTCACCCCAAAGAGCATCCTACATGAAAACAATTAAGTATCTGCTTGAATAGCCGCTGAAACATGAGCCATACGTTGAAAAAAAGTATTCTGTACACGTATATCACATCAAAAACGGTATTTTATTTTTAAACACCCGTGGACCTCCCCACCATCCTTCGCCACTCAACTCACTTGCGCTTTTTTCCTTGTAACATCGACAGCCCGCAAATATCTTTGATGTTGCGCTCAGTCTTGCCCCTTGGGTTTCCCTTTTCCCCTCTGTTTCCTATCACCCCCCGTCAGAAATTTTTTTCTCAATATTTTTACTTCTCATCAAAACCCAAATAAATTTTAAATTTCCCCCTTTCAAGATGTCCAACGAAAACTTACAATTTATTTTTTTTAGACTTCACATCTTTTTTCTCTGTCCGTTAAACGTATACTCGTCTGTAACACCACTTTAAATCTTCTTCAGCACCCAACACTCGAACCATATGATGAAAATTGGGGAAAAAACATGTGTTCAAAAACCCTCAGCTTTGTCCAAAGGGTAATCTTCGTTTTTCCAGATGTTTTTTAGAGCAACTGGGGTTTTTGGCAAAATGGAAATTCTTTTTATCTCCGGTGAATCTCATATGTATAGTTAAAACAGCCCCAAAGATAATGAACTTTTTTCACACTTTCCCAACCATTCCTTTGATTGTAACATTTTCATCATTGTCATTCCCGGTTTTTTTTGAATTTTTCAGATCTTATTTTTTGGCTTTAAAAAACAAGCCAGTTTTTCGTTGCTTCTCTAACTTTATCTAGAGTTTTTGAGTTCTGATACTGCTGCAATTTAAAACATATACGGCGTCCCTTAGATTTGATTTTTGTATCCCCAACATCACAGTTCCTTCAAAATTCCCAGAGCCCCTTCATAATTGTTTCAGAAATTAGTTAAAGAGGTGGGCCCACAGAATGCGCCGTCGAACCCTTGTTTGACTTCGAACATTCTTTTAAAACCCATAAGGGTTTTTACATTTGCTTGTTTTTGGTCAACAGGCTTTTATTATTGGTGATGTGTTTTGGAAACTTCATATCGTTCTGTTATTCCAGGGGATACGTATCAACAGATAAAAAGCTTTCAAGTAATCGATGAAACACAGGTATGGTCCTTTCTGAGTTCTCTTTTTTTTCCTAGATCAATTTCAGATTTAGAATTGATATCTGGTCCCTTTTTTCCAGGGCAAAAACCTGTTGTTGTTGCAATTTTCTTCTTTTAAATTTCAATTTCTTTTTTTTCAGCAAAATTTTAAACAAAATTTTTGCTGTGACTTTTAATGAAATTTGTCCTGTTTTGTTGCTTTGGAGTGCGTCCCCTTTTTGGTATGGGAGTAAAGACTGATTTTACCCGTCTTTGGCCATTTTTCATTCCATATTTTTTTTCAAAGTTTTAAAGTATTCAACACTTTCGCCAGCTTTTGATTAGTTCTGCTGTTTCATCTATTCCTGGGCTCTTGTTATTCTTTTAAATTTTTTTTATGGCATTTATAACTTTCTAGCATGGCGGGGTTATCTTCGCGTCATTGAGTCTAATTAAGTTGTTGTTAGATCTTTTTTTTTTGTATGGTTGGCAAAATTTTATTCCCTCTATCTTTTACTTCTTTTCCATCAATAAAAAAAACCTCTTCAGTTTTGATAGTGTCCCTGTAGGTTTAAATTTTTTGTGTTGTTTCGTACTCCCTTTGGGAGAGTCCTTAGTTGTCTTTTGATAGAACAGTTTTTAATTCTCTGGGAATGTTATTTTAAAATTTTTTTTATCTCGTCGCAAAAATTTTTGAATTTTTTATTTGTTTTTTTGTAAAATTTCTTCTTCAACTGGATTATTGATACCCCTTTTATTTTTGGGATTTCTTTTTCAATTTTTACTTAGGTTTTTTCAATATCCAGGGGGGAAATTTTTTTTTTCTTTTTGCCCATAGTTTCTTAAGCAGCGCTCAGCAAGAGTTCTTTCCTTTCCCACAACCATTTGGGTTTTATCATCTTACATTGTTATTTCAATTTGTTTGACACGTAAATTTTGTATTTTTTCAAGAGTTTTGAGCGAAAGTAAGGTGGGTTGGTGCTCCATCTTTTTAGTCTTATTTGAAAGTCATAGTTAGTGTGGTGGTCACGTTGCAGTCGGGACCCGGTCTTTTCTGGATTTTTTATCAACTTTTTATTTTTGGTTCAGCCCCAATGTGTCAATTTTGGTTGGTGTTCTTTTGTTGGTGAAAACCCTGGTACAAGTGCTTGGGGGGTGTTGGAAAATTATGGCTATAATGATTATTTAGCTACAGAATTCAATAAAAACTTACCCCTTTTATTTATACTCCAAGGCTAAATTTTCCCCAGGTTCATTTTTTTGATATTTTTGCCACTTTGGGTTGAGGTCTCCCATGATTTCTTTTACATCTCTGTTAGGGATTGTGTCTAAAGTTTTTTGGAAGTGTTAAAAAAATTTTCCATTTCTTCATCACTTGCAATTTTGGGTTTGGGGTAGCATTGTATAATACTGTTACCCGCCCCTTTTTCCCCCTTCCACCAACACAAGGCAACTAGGCAACGGGGTGTATTTTCAGGGGGCGGGGCATGAACAGCTCCAAGAGGCACCAAGCACCCAGCGTCCCAAAACCACGAGGGAAACCCACTTGGGGAGGAGGGCACGAAAAAAACCGAATGACAGTTTTCCTTATTACAAAGTTATTTACCCGAACTTTTCTATAGGCAGAAAAACAAGGGGAAACCAGCAGGGCACACTGCACGGTTTCAGCTTATAACAGGGCAACTAAAGTATATACGGTCACAAGGGCAACACGAGGGTTTCACGGAGGCACCCAAATGCGCTCTTGGCTTTTTCCTCCGCTCCCCGCCACACCAGCGCGTCATGTTTTCCCGGTCCCTTTATGTTAAAACAGCCCAGGTCATCCTTTTTAGTTAACACATGTTCGCACAGAACAAAAACCCACCCGGGGACAATACAAAGTTATGAGGTTTGCTTGTATTTGACTTTTAAAAAGCATCCTTTATTGGGCTTACCAATTAGTGCATTTGCAGTTTTTTCTGAGAATCATAGCAATCCCTGACTATAAAATCCTTTTTCTTTTTAGAAAAAAGAAGTTTGTTTTCTTTAGTTTTGAAACTCCCTTACTTTTCCAATTTGGTCTCACTGATTCCTAGTATTTGAATTTATATTTCTTTCGTTACAGACAGTATGTAATTTTCCCATCTCTTTCATTTTCCTTACGTTCCATGTTCCCGATTTTTTTAAGTGTTTCTTAATTGCAATTTTTCTTTTTCTTCTTTTTTTTTCCAGATCCTATTAACATTTTCAGCCCGGTTGCCCACTGACTAACGCACCCCCGAAACCCACGCGACGGGGGATGTGGTATGAATTTCGTTTTGTATTTAAACATTGGTGTAGAGGGTTTTTCAGGAGAAAAAAAATTGAGGGAACCCCCCGGTCCTTCCAACTCGCAGTCTCCCAATAATAGGGGAATATCTCTGCCCCTTTAAAACAGTTACACTGAATACGCCAAAATTGTTTGGTGAAACCCGTAATCGTAGAAACCCAAGGGGGTTTTTACTGATATCCCCTGCCCTCTGCCAACAGTTTCACCGCACCCTGGCATAGGGGGGCTAATAGGGTGCTTCCTTGTTCAAGGGGAACCCCCAGGTGAGTATATTGTCTTACCCAGGGAAAATACACATTGCAATGTATATTATGCTTTATGCCAACATTATATATTACATATGTACATATATATACAACATATATTAGTAATATATATATAACTCCATCATCTGTATATTATGTTTTAAATTTATTATATAAAATATATATTATAATATATAATTTTATATATATATATAATATATATATATATTATTATATAAATATCTGTGTGTGTGTGTGTTGTGTGTGTGTGGTATATATTATATTATAATATATATATATTATAAATATATATAAAATAAAAATACACACACAACACAAACTAGAAGAGCATCGGATCAAGACTGGCATCGGAATCTGGGTTTCCCGGGGTTTGAGTCACCGGGGGCGCGTTGTTCCCTTGGGGGAAAGGGAAATTCCCTAGATTGCCCCTACCACTGGGTGGCCAAGCCAGCCCAAGCAGCTGGGCACAAGCCCGGATAAAAAAGAGAAATGATTACCTAAAGGGGGAAAAACCGGGACTCTCCGTGGAAAGGAAGGGAAGCAACCCGCACCCGCATCGTGTATTTAAAGTTCACGGTATAATATTCGGCCCGATTTTTGGGGTCAAGTCGCCTCGCAGTATGGACAGAATTCAAGCCACAACTCATCCCCCTATGACTCTAGAAAAAACTAGGTTATTTTACAAGCAGGGCAGAAGGGAGGGAAATACCTACCGGAACCTCTAGGAAAATACTTGTGAATTGGCCAGCTAAATTTAATCCTATATTAGTATCCCCAACTAACACAGAGCCAGTTTGGCAAAACAGAGTGAATAATAACGATAAAAATTTCTTCGACTATACCTAATTCCCTATTTTTCGGAAATTTAAAAAGAAAAACCTAGTTTCAGGCTTTTCAGTTATAACCGTGTAGTGGGTTTTTGTGTTTACGTTTTTGTGCGTATCCATGCGTGTGAGTGAGTGGTAGTGAGTGAGTGAGGGGTGAGTGAGTGTTTTTGTGTGTGTTGTGTGTCCGGGGTTTTGGCGCGCGTGTTT
>NW_023648258.1:0-2500 GCF_015228065.2 Penaeus monodon | reverse complement strand
CCGAAGGAGGACTCACCGCCCGTCCTTCTCCAGTGCCTGCCGTCGACACTCCCGGCGGGCATGGGGGGAGGCGCGCCCACAGTCACGCAGACAAATCTAACGTCATCCCCCAGTGTGGCCACGACTTTCCCTTTTCCCAAAGACGCTACACCGCAGGCACTGAAGGAGGAGAACGAAACATGAGAGACGATCACGAATATCATGGATGTGGAATGCGGTGATAGGGAAAAAAGGGGAATTGTAGCGAGAGTAATGATGATAATTTTAATGGCCATAATAATGGCAATGATATAATAACAGTAATAATAAGTTTTTACTACTCCCACAACATCAACAAATATGCTTTTAATAATACTCATCATTATCATAATCATTATCATTATTAACATTATTATTATTATATTTATTATTATCATTATTACCCTCATGATTATCATCATTTTCATCCTTATCATCAACAAATCATCATTTCATTATTATTAACCTTTTCTCCTTATATTATAATCAATGTTACAGTTATCATTATGATTATTAACATTTTCAATATTATTTTTTATCATTATCATTATCTCCATTATCACTGTCCTATTATCGTTATCTCCTCGTTCTTATTACTATTTTCATTACAATGTTTTTTATTACTATTTTAATATCAGTATCATTATCCCCGATAAGTATCATAACACTACAAAAAGAGCACGAAAAAAAAAATGATGATATTCATATTGATAAGATAACGATAATGATTATGATGATATGCATAAATCCCTTTGGCTTGAGAGGCGATGAGTAAAAAATCTCACTTTGGGTAAATGGCGGTCGTTACATTACCGTTATATTTTTAATCCTTTACAAAGATTGCACATTCTTTCTGAATAACTTCCAAACAAGATGCATTTGCGAGGTGGTAATCGAAGCTGCTTAAAGCGAATCAACTTAGGACGCTGTGTGTGTACCTTTTTGTGTGTTTTTGTTTGTGTTTGTGGGTGTGTGTGTGTGTGCGTGCGTGTGTGTGTGTGTGTGTGTGTGTGTGTGGGGGTGGTTGGTGTGTGTGTGCTGTGTCGAAGGCTTTTTGTTGGCCCCCAGCCCCCACGACTACCCCCCCACTGCCCCCCCCCATTCCCTTTGCCCCAAAGTGAGTTGAGCGGGGGCGTGGTTTCCCCCTCGCCGCCCCCCCGCCTCGCCGTCACCCAAACTCGGTTCCCCGGGGCGAGGTGGTAGAGTGTGAGAGTGGGGGTGGGGTGAAGGGGGCGTGGGGCGCGGGGGGCGTGGGGGGACGGGGGTTTAAAAGCGGTGCCCAAACACGCCCGGGGGGGGTGGGGAGGACCAGAGTATACTGCGCCCATCTGACTGCAAAGCTCTCAGTCCGCCCGGGACCCCGCACTGCAAGTAAATAATAGAAGGCTGTTTTTAAAACTTTTAATATATTTAATTATATAATAATATATATTAAAATATATATAATGTATGTGTATTAGTATACATACACACAAACACACAACCACACCACACACACACACACACACACACAACACCACACACACCACCCACACACACACACAAAACCCACATAAATAATATTATTAAATATATATATATATATATATCTTCTTCTTTTAACGGTGGTTATGTTGAGCCCCCTGGTCACGCTTTATATTTAATTGTATTTTTCATGTTTTTGGCTCTTGGAGTGAGACGTGGGAGGGTCCCCAGTTCCTTTCCCGGAGAGTGCCGGGGTTACCTTGGGGATCCCTTGCCCAAGGGAAAAACGCGCCGGGGCCGGTGACTCGAACCCGAAAACAGATTTCCGTGTACGGTTTTTTGTTTGACGCCTAACCATTCGGCCACCGCGGCCCTTTTATATATATATATATATATAATATTATATAAAATATAATATATAATACATCACAATAACGGTATGCTTGTTGAGCACCGTGGACCTCCCACATCCCTTTGCCACTAAAAAAATCGATTTTTGCTTTTCTTTCCACTTTTCCCCCGACAGCCCCGCAAAAAAACTTTGTATTTTCGCTCGTTGTCTTCGGTTTGCCTCTCCCCTGTTTTTTTTTACCATCCCTTTAGCAAGTTTTTCTCAAAAATTTATTCTCATTACATGACCATAAACTTAATTCCTCTTTTTCAAAATGCCAACGTCGGGCTTTACATTTTTTTTTCCAGCATTACATTCGCTTCTTTCTGTCCACTAATACCAGTACTGTCTGTAACACCACATTTTAAAAATATTGATCTTTTTTTGTCTTCTACTTAACACCCAACACTCAGAAAATATATGCAAAATTTGGGAAACTAAGAGTTCAATAACCCGCTTTGTCCGTAAGGTAATGCCCTTTTTTTTTTTAAAAAGGGGGGCCCTGCCAGGGGGTTTTTTATTGAAAAAACCCCAAATTGTTTTTTCCCCCTTTTTTGGAAAATGTTATTTTCTTTTTTCCCGGTTATCTTTTTGAATTTTCCTTCCCAAAGAAAAAATCTTTTCCTT
>NW_023648257.1:0-5000 GCF_015228065.2 Penaeus monodon | reverse complement strand
AACTCAAGGATAAATAATAAAGGTCAGGAAAAGGATTCCATTCTGAAAAGACATTTTGTTATTTTGCCAACTAAAAAAGTTCAGTTAGGTGTTTTTTTTGTTTGTTTTTCATTTGTCAATTCTTATATACATAGGAAGGAAAGAATTAAAAAGTATATATTTCCTTATTTCCCTGTCTGCTCACAGGGGGCTTAAACACGTCAGGAATACTCCGCCAGCGCACCAGGAGCAGGACAACTAGTTGCAACTCACAGTGGGAAGAGATCCCACCAAAGAAAACAGACTGTGGTTCTCAGACGGACAAGGAAGCAATGATCCTTAGGGGATATTGTCTTGAAAAGGAGGATGAGAAACCCCCAAGAAGCATCGATGAATGTCTTCTGATCATGAACTCTGAAGTAAGAAGTGGAATGATAAGATGTGATATAAATGCACCTTTAAACAGAGACAAGATCAATGGATTTTATTTTCTATCTTCTTGTTTTCCATCACTTTCTTTTCTTTTTCTCACAAATCTTTTTCTCTGATTGACAGGCAGGTGTGAGGTCCCTGACCGATCAAGAGATAGTGCAAATGGTGGAGAAGAAGCATGTGCCAGGATACAAGTTGGAGACAGTGCTAGGAGACCCACTAAGGGCAGTGGCCATTCGCAGGAGTGTCGTTGCACCGCACACTGCATCCCAGAATTCCTTGGAGACTTTACCCTTTGATCACTACGATTATACAAAGGTAAAAGGAGTGGTTGTGCCTTTCTATGTTGGTTCTGCTGGAATATTTGTTGTGATTTTGAGACACTCAAGTTTGTGTCATTTGTAGTTATGAAAAAATAGTTTTGTTGATTGATTGTGTAGTATTTGAGGTGGTGTACATAAGCATGAGAGTAAAAGGATATACCTGCTAATTCAGAGAAGAAATTATATATACTTTCTTATATTTTCTAATTTTCCTGAAGAAGGAATCATTTGTGTTATCATATGTTAACTTTCTTAACTTTTATGTAGGTAATGGGAGTGTGCTGTGAAAATGTCATAGGGTACGTGCCAGTACCAGTTGGTGTCGCAGGGCCACTCTTGGTCAATGGGAAAAAGTACATGATACCCATGGCAACAACTGAAGGCTGCTTAGTAGCCTCGACAAACCGTGGATGTCGAGCACTTGTTGGTGGTGTCAAAAGTGAAGTGATCCGTGATGGCATGACTCGAGCTCCAAGTGTAAGGATGCCCAGCTGCCCAAGCTACGTAAGTGCTTTCCTTAAGTTTAAAGAGGTAACAGTTATATGGAAACTGGAGAGCATTAATAGATAGGAAATGTTGGAAAATGCATTCTGCTAAATCAGAGTATGGAAAACAAATCAAAATAAAGAAATCTATAAAGAAGCCTATATTTTATTTGTAGATCAGTGATATTTAATTTAGCTGAAAAATATTTTGTAGGACAAATAAGTAACCAATTTCCTTAAACAGGCAAGTGTACAAGTGGATTCGGAAGAAGGAGAACTTTGCCATCATCAAAGAGGGATTCGATTCTACAAGCCGGTTTGCTCGTCTTCAAGATTTGCACGTTGGTTTGGCAGGAAGGTTGCTCTACATGCGCTTTGTGGCCCAGACTGGTGATGCTATGGGGATGAACATGGTCTCAAAGGTGTGTAATTGGAGTTCAAAGATGGAATAGTTTTACTGTAATCGGAAGCAGTGCCCATTGTAAGAAAAAAAAGGGTGCGTGTAATAATTTCCTTCTTGTATATCAAGTAACTTACTTTTCCATCACAGGGTACAGAAGCAGGACTAAAAGCCTTGAAGAACCATTTTCCAGAGCTTGAAGTTTTGAGTGTCAGTGGCAACTATTGTGTGGACAAGAAACCATCTGCAATAAACTGGTATGCTTAGAACAGTCTTAAGAATCTGGGACTAGGTGTAAAAGCTTATGAATTGACATATGTATGCACACACATACACCTACGCAAATATCAGCATGCACCATTATATCCCATACTCATTGAAGAAAAGGAAGTCATGCTTGCATATCTTACATAATCTAAAAGGGAGAAATAAACAGTTGTGTAAAAAAAACACCTTATTTCCACAGGATTGAGGGTCGTGGGAAGTCTGTAGTTTGTGAAGCTGTTGTTCCTGGCAAAGTGGTAACGTCAGTCTTGAAAACCACTGTCGCTGCTCTCGTGGAGGCTAACGGACGAAGAATTTGATTGGTCCTCTTAGCTGGTTCCATTGGAGGCAACAATGCCCATGCTGCAAATATTGTGGCTGCTGTGTACATTGCTTGTGGACAGGTTTAGTTTGCCTCAACTTCTCCTTCTACTCCTACTTCTACTCTTCCTCCTCCTCCTACTCTTCCTCCTCCTCCTCCTCCTCCTCCTCTTCCTCTTCCTTCTCTATTTCTTCCTCCTTCTCTTTTTATTTTTATTATTATTATTATTATCCTCCTTATCCTACTCTTCCACCTTTTCTTTTCCTCCTTTCCTCTTCTTCTACTTCTTCCTCATGGTAATTGTTGTTTTATGTCATTAGCGTAACCTTCAGAGGTTTCATATGAGTGATATGGTATGAATGATAATTGTCAATTTTGAACACAGTTTATTTTTAGTATGTAAACATTATTTTTGTTGTTGTGTCTTTCGTGCTATTGAATATCAGTTGTCATCTTTGCTCAAAATGCTGCAAAAGCACAAGTTTCAGTTTGAAAATTAGTTAGTAAAATAGGGCCCTTCTACTTTCTCTTGTTCATAGTAGAAATTGTAGTGGGAAAAATCATAGAATTTGATGGGTAGCCATAATTCCAAAGTAAAGTTAATGTTGCTATAATCTCTGTAGTACAATAAATAATAAAATATTATAGCAAGACCACACCATTCTGTATCACCACTTCCCTCTCTAACAGGATCCGGCCCAGGTCGTGGGTAGCAGCAATTGCATGACACTGATGGAGTCTTGGGGCGAGTACAATGAGGACCTCCACATCACGGTCACGATGCCCTCACTAGAGGTGGGAACGGTCGGAGGTGGAACGGGACTTCACCCACAGTCTGCCTGCCTGAACATGCTGGGGGTCAAAGGTCAGTCCGTGGGTAAGGATCAGTTTTAGGATCAATTCATATTGCCTGCAAACTGATGTCCTTTCCTTTGGTTGGTTTATTTTATTGTTTTACTGTTATTTTTAGTTGTTTCTTTTCTCAAGTGCCTGTGTTTAGTGTAGATGCTTGATTATTATTTTTTCTGATTTGACGCAGGAATCAACTGTGCAAAGATATAATTGGTATAAAAGTAGGGGAAAATTTAGTAGGTATTTTACATGGCTGATGCACTGTAAGAGTTGGTGCATTGTGTAGATATTTGATGAACATATAGGATTGCTGTGTAGTAGAGACAAAGGAAAATTACATATTGAAAAAAGGGGATTATGTCATTAGTGGTTGACTATATATAAGATACAAGATAACCCTTTGCCGACGGTTGGTATTCATAGTGGCCCGAGCCCCGCTGCCGGGGGCTCATATCGTCACCCTAGCATGCGCAACCGCTCATGCCCAGTACTAGCATCCCTTGCCTTTTTTCGTATACTAAGAGCCTATGTTTTATTTTCAATATTATTATTTTCTAAGGTCTCTATTTGCCATATTTCCTGATAAATCAAGACTGTAGGATATTTTTGTTGTTATATAGACTCCATAGTTTGATCATTATTCGCTCTATAGTCTGAATAGAATAAGCAGTGGAGTTGAAACGTAGTTTTTTTGTTGTTTTTTTTCCAAGTTATTTTATAAGATAAACTTTACTTTCAACAGGTTTATATTATCACTTCCATATAGATATATATTATATGTTCAGTGTTTTTATAAATACGTGATCTTTTTTCTTTTCTTTTCTTTTCTTTTCTTTTCTTTTCTTTTTCAAAAATACATATTGGTATTTTCACGTGGTTTTACATCACTTCGTGAATGCTATATAATATCTCTGGCCAATGTTGTCGATTACCAACGTAATTTTTTTTACGCTAACCTCGGAAGCCCAAGAAGCCTTTATGAAATGCATAGTATAGGAAAATGAGGAAAAAGTGTTAAAAACTACTTAATCACATTTTCAGTGGCAAAAAATATTATTTTGCCATAATATGTAACAAAAAAAAACTCATGGCATGGCCATACATATACCATGGCATGTACATACATGCCACCCGTCGGGAAAGGGTTAAGGGATATTTGTATATATGATGTGTCTTTTCTTATAATTTTGCACACTATTAATGAATGATATGTCAGAGTTCATGAAAAAAATTAGTAGATTCTAGTAAATACTGTGCTCAAAATTAGTGAAGTTGTTTTTTTGTGTGTGAAAAATGGAACATTTGGTAATTCTTACTTTTTTTTTTAGTTAGTTAGTCAGCCAATCAGTTTACTCATTTATTTTTTTTCTTCAAGTAGTTGAGCAGGATTTTGTAGTTGCACTAAAAGTTTTGAAAAAAAAAAGCTATCCATACATATTTTTTATTAATAAAGAGAGCCTAGCTTCAGATATATAGGGAAAATTTGGAAATGCTATTTGTAGTAGATAGAGTGATGAATAGTTTTCAGTAAGAGTAATTGGCTTGCATGTGTGCACAACACAGTGGTTTGTAGAAGCTTTTAGAGATACATACTATGTAGAGAAAGGGAGAGAAAGACAGACATGCAGGACCAGATAGGCATGTTCACATCACCCACATAACACATTCATAAGCCACACATGTCCATAAGCACATGCAGGCACACATGTAAACATAAATACAAACATACAAACTAAAACTCAAAAATACACAAGCCAATAAAAAAACACAAATACATAAACACAAAAACACCCAAACATATAAACTCACAAAACCTCAAAAAACAAAAATACGCAAATACACCCAAAGCACACACACACACACACAGACAAGAAAATCCACAGGCAATTGCACTCCCACAAGAAGTATCACACACAAACAGCATTTTCTCACACACCTGCATA
>NW_023648256.1:0-5000 GCF_015228065.2 Penaeus monodon | reverse complement strand
TATTATTATAAATATATAATATATATAATAAATATATCCCAAAATTATATTATTATATATTTATATAAATATTAAAATATAATATATATATTTATAAAATTATATATATATATTTGTTGTGTGTGTGTGTGTGTGTGTGTATATATTGTATATTATATTATATATATATATTTAAATTTTATATATATATAAAATAAAAAATTTTATATATAAAATATAATTTTGTGTGTGGTGTGTGTGTGTGTGTATATTTTGATATATATAAAATATATATTATATATATATAAAATTTTATATATTATATATATTTTAATTTCAGACCTTTCACACACACACAAAAAACACAAAGCACCCCACACACACACACACACACACAAAAACAAAACAACCCCAAAAACCACCACCCCTATGCTTTTACAAAAAATATAATTTATTAAAATTATAATATATATATATATTAAATTTTATTTTATATATAACATACATCGAACACAAAAAAACACACACACACAAACACACACACACACCCACCACACACAAAACACACAACACACAAAACACATAAAATATACTATATTTTATCCTATATATTATAATTTTATTATATATTATATAATTTAAATAAAATAATAAAATTATATATATTATATATATATATATATTAAATATTATATAACTATATATAATAATTTTCTATTATTTTATAGCTTTAAAAAATTTAGTTAAAATAATAAAAAATTTTTTTATTTAAATTAATTATATATAAAATATATATTTTAAAATATATATATAATTATATGTTATAATAATATAAAGTGATATACCCTTTACATTTACTTTAGATCTATAGGTAGGGTATGATATAAAAAATCTTTTTCCAAAATCTTTTATAATATTTTATAAATATTATAATATATTATAATTTAAAATAATATAATATATAATTATTCTGGATATATAATATAAAAAAATGAAAAATATAATTATTTAAAATATATTTTAATTATATATTTGAAGTAGATGTGATAGATGATGATAAATGGTAATATATAAAAAACACACCCAACGACCACACACACAAAAACATAACCACCACACACACACAACACACACAATAATAAAATATATATTATATATAATATATATATATATATAATTTAAATAATATATAATATTTTATTATCATTTAATAAAAAATTTTAAATTTTTTTTTTAATATATATAAAAAATTTTTATCATATATATATTTTTTTTTTAAAAATTTTTTAATTTTTTAAAAATTTTAATGTGTTGTGTGTGTGGTGTGTGTGTTGTGGTGTGTGGGTGTGTGTGTGTGTTGGGGTTTTGTGTGTGTGTGTGTGTGTGTGTTTGGTGTGTGTGGTGTGTGTGTGTGTGTTTTAAATATTATAATTTTTTTTTTATTTATTATATTTTACATATTTTATATATATTATATTTTTTTTATTTTTTTTATTCTTTTATTTTAAATATTAATATATTATATTTATTTTATTATATATATATTTTTGGTTGTGTGGGGGGTTTGTGGTGTGTGTGTGTGTGTGTGTTTTTGGTGTGTGTCCGTGTGTTGTGTGTGGTGTATTCAATTTATATATATATATATATATTATAATTAATATATATAATATATAAACCCAAAAAACACCCAACACCACACCACACACCACAAATAAATAAATAAAATAATTATTATATATATTATTTTTAATATATATAAATATTTTAATATATATATATATTATTATATTTTATATATAATATATATATTATATTATTATATATATAATATATATATATATAATGTGGGGGTTGGTTTGTGGTGTGTGTGTGGTGTGTGTGTGTGGTTTTTATATACTATGTTTTAACATACACCATTTTCAGAATAATTAAGCATTTTTGTATTCCGTCGATATTCCGGTAATAGTTAGCTCCGAGGGTTTAGAAAAATAGCTAGGAAAGGTCTTCTAAAAGGGGGAACCCCGGGGGAGTCCCCCACGTGATACGAAAAATTTTAAGGACTGGGGAGTTCCTGGAGGAAGAAATATATTAAAAATTTAATTATACAAACACACACAACACCACAACAGCAACCCCACACAAATATATATATATATATATATAATATATATATATATTATATATATAAATATTATATTATTATTATATATATATTATATATATATATAAATATATATATATATATTATATATATATATATATATATTATCTATATATTTTTATATATATATATAATATATTATATATATATATATATATATAAAATATTATATATATATATATATATATATATATAATATAATATATATTATATATATATATATATATAATATATAAAATATATATATATATATATATATATAAAATATTATATATATATATATATATATATAGTGTGTGTGTGTGTGCGGTGTGTGTGTGTGTGTGTGTGTGCTTGTATACATATAAATATTTTAATATATTTTTTCCCCCAGGAATCCACAAGTCCCTTAAATCTTCTCGTACTCACGTGGAGGACTTCCGGGGGGTTCACCTTTTTCAGAGACCTTACCTAGCTATTATCTAAACCCCGGAGCTAACTATTACCGGAATATCGTACGGAATACAATATGCTTAATTATATCTGAAAATGTGTGTATGTATACACATAGTATATAACAAAAACACACCACACACACACACACACACACACACACACACACAACACACACACATATATAATATATATATATAAAATATAATATATATAAATATATATATAAAATTATATAAATATAATATATAAATTTTATATATAATAATTTATATATTATATATAATATATATATATATTTTTATATATTTTTATTTATTTGTGCGTGTGTGTGTGTGTGTGTGTGTGTGTGTGTGAGTGTGTATATAGATATATATATTATATATATAATATATATATATAATATATAATATATATATGAAACACACACACACATACACACGTACACACACACACACACACACACACACACACACACACAAAACACCCCACACACACACACACATATAAATATAATATAATAATTATAGATAATAAATAATATATATATATATATTTTATAGTAATAATATAAATAAATAAATATTAAATATATATATATAGTATATATATAGATATATATAATAATATATATATTAATATATATATATAGACACACACACACACACACACACACACACACAAACACACACACACACACACACACAAAAAACACCCCACAAACACACACACACACACACACCACACACACACACACACACACACACACACACATATATAATATATATATAATATTATTAATATTATATAATATATATATATATATATATGTTATAAAATTTTTATAAAATTTTAAAAATTTAATAAATATATTTTATATATATATATATATATATTTATAATAATATATTTATATATATTAATAAAATATTATTTTATATATTATTATATATATTATATATAATATGTGTGTTGTTGTGTTTTGTGTGTGTGTGTATTTTGTGTGTGTGGTGTCTGTGTGTTGTTCATATATTACCCATTTATCTATCTATCTATCATCTTATCTATCAAATTTTAAATATTATTATTTTATATAAAATAATATTTTTTATTTTTTTATATATTTTTAAAGATATTTATTTAATTATTTATATATATATATTATTATATTTTATTATAAAATATTTTTGGCTAAATATATTTATTTCATATCTTCTAGATTCATGTAAAGAAAAGTTTTCTTTTTTTATATATATATATACATAATATATATTATAATATATATATATTTTAATAATAAAATATATATTAATATAATATATAATATATATATATAACTAAATTTTTTTACTAATATTAATATATATATATTATATTTTATATATATACAATATATTTTAAAATATTAAAATATTATTTTAAAATTGTATGTATGATTATATATTATATAATTATATATATATATATTATATTTTTATTTTATTAAAATTTGTGTGTGTGTTGTGGTTGTTGGTGTGTGTGTGTGTGTTGTGTGTTGTGTGTGTGTGTGGTGGGGTTCGTAGGTAGTATTTATAAATTATATAATATATATATAATATTAATATATTTTATATGTATAGCTGTGGGTTTGGTTGTGTGTTTGTGTGTTTTGGGTTGTGTGTGTGTGTGTGTGCATGGTTTGTGTGTGTGTGTTATTCTGTTTTTAATTATATTATATATAAAATTAAATTTTAAATATATCATATATATTCCATATATACACACACACACACACACACAAAAAATATATATATATATTTTTTAATAATATATATATATATAATTATATTTTTATATATTTATATATAAAAAAACAAACCCAAAACACACCACCACCAAACAAAATAAATATATAAATAAAATATATTATAATAATATATTAATATATATTATTAGATAAGAATATATATATAAAATTTATAATTTTAATATATATTATTATATAAAATTTTTAAATATATACACACACACACACCACACCACAACAAATATATATATATCATATAATATAATATATTTATAATATATATATATATATTAATTTCATATATTAATATAATAAAATATTAATAATAATTTTTAAATAATATTAATATATATATATATATATATATATATATTACTATTATTTTTCCTATAAATATCTAAAAAATTTTTTTTTATTAATTCTCTTCTTACACACACACCACACACACACACCCACACAACACACACACCCCACACACACAATAATATTTTTTATAATTTTTATATATATATATATAATATTAAATATATTTTACACACCACAACACCAAAAACCAACAGACAACACACATATATTTTTATATAATCTCTCTTTATATATATATATATATATATATAAAAATAAATTTTTTTGTGTGGTTTG